>NC_041051.1:13687875-13902627 GCF_900634775.1 Gouania willdenowi | reverse complement strand
AAAATGAAGTCGGTTTTTTAGATAGATGATATTCAGATTAAGTTTTGTATTTGGAGTTTTTTCCCATAAAAGTTCAGAAGGTTAGCTGCGTATTCTTCCGTAAGTTTTTTGATCTTTTCTTCAAGTGTTTTTTCTGCCATCTGTTCTGTTTTTTCTTAAAAGAAGAGTATGATATAATCTTCCTCTAATGACAGCCTTGCCAGTTTCCCAGAGTAAGGACGGTGATATTTCCGGGGAGTCGTTGTCATAGAAAGTCCTCCCATTCTTTTCTTATAATTTTTTCAAATTTACTGTCATTAAGTAATGAAGTGTTTTAAAGCGCCATAGAGGGATATTTCTGATTAGAGTCACACTGCAGGGTGGGGATATTGGGGCATGACGCTATAATTATTGGGATGTATTTTAGAGGACATCTTATGTACGATGGAATTATTTGAAAGAAAAAAGTCAATTCGGGAGAAGGATTTATGCACAGGGGAGAAGAAGGTATATTCTTTTTTAGTTGGGTTATTCAGTCTCCATACATCTCCTATTCCAAGGTCTTCCATGTAATCCATTAATATTTTAGCAGATCGAGATGGTTTTGTATTTGAGCACTTACTAGATCTGTCCAATGATGTGTTGAGCGCCAGATTGAAGTCACCTCCGATGATTAGAGACGAGTCTGCAGAAAGGTCTGAAAGCTCTGAGAAAATTCTATGGAAAAAATCAGGGTCATCATTATTGGGGGCATATAGATTAAGAATTGTGAAACATTTATTATAGATTACTACTTTGATAATAATATATCTACCCTCTGGGTCTATGACGGAGTTGATTATGTTAACGGGTAACCTTTTGTTGAGAAGAACCGAGACTCCTCTTTGTCTGGAATTAAAACATGAATTATATATCTTGTTAAAATTTGAATCTGTCAGGGATTTTTCTTCTGATTAAGTAAGTGAGTTTCTTGAAAGAAGACAATGTCTGCATTTAATCTTGATACATAGTCAAATATCTTAATCTTTTTAGCCTGTGAGCGAATGCCACGCACATTCCAAGAAGTTACTGTAAACTGATACATAGAGTGAGGTGAGTGTTAGTCCATTACAGGTGTGAGCATAAGTGAGAATCTGTGAGCATTTGTGCACTGTGTTGTAAAAAGCTTGGATGCAAGGAAAGAAAGAAGAGGAGACATATTTATCATGCGATAGCACCACGGGGTAAAGGACTGGATTGAATAGGTTAGTGAAGAGCACAAACATACAATGACAACAACCAATATCAAAAGAGTAAAGGAGCAAGGGGTAATTATAGGAGGTATAGGAGGTGGGGGGTGTTGTGGGTGTTGAGTGAGTGTGAAACAAAAAAAGAGTGAGGGGTTCGAGACGAGTGAGTTGACATGAGGGTAGAGAGTGTCCCTGTGAGAGAGTACGTGCCCAAAAAGTGTTTACCAAAATCTAAGCCAATATGTAGCATACATACAACATACATACACATACGTGTCTATATATACCTTCCATGTTTTTATTTTAGTGTTATTATTATCTTTATGTATTTATTTATTTTAATTATTATTATTGTTATATATATATATACATATATTTTTTTTTTATTTTTTTTTTTTTTATGGAGTTATCATTATTTTATATATATTTTCTCTATTTATATATATATATATATATATACACACACATACATACATACATATATACATACATACATACATACACATACATATAAACATATATATACATATATACATAGACATATATATACATATATACATACACACATACATACACATACACACATACATACATATACATGCACATATATACACACACACACATACACACATAAACATATACACATACATATATATATATATATATATATATACATATACACACATACATATACATACACACACATCTACATACACATACATATATAAACACATGCATATACACACATACATACATACATATGTATACATACATACATACACATACACACACACATACATACACACTTTTTTTTTTTTTTTTTTTTTAAATGTATTTATTGTTTTTATTTGCCCTTTTTTTTTTTTTTTTTAATGTACAGATATATACATACACACATACAACATATATATTTATTTTAATTTTTTTTAAAAAAATAATGCTACCTTAGCTTCACCATAAGTGGAGAATTATCCTTTCAATGTTAACTCACATAACACCTGTGTTGTGTTTTTTTTTTTTTAACTTCATTATTATTATTATTTTTAGATTTGTCTTTCTCAGTAGAGCCAGGGCGTGATGTTTAAGTCCCTAAACAGTTGGCCATCTATGTAAAGCTTGTCTACGACCAGTTTGGAATTTTTGCCTTTCTGTCGGTTTTCTTTAAAGATAGGATACAGGGTTTTTCGACGTTCGTTTATTTCCCGAGGGAATTGATCATTCATGCCGAATTGCGTACCTTTAAGTTCCCGACCTTTACTTTTAACCTGGATCTTCTGTTGAAAGTGCTCAAATTTGGCAATGATGGGACGTGGACGGTTTCCTCTCCGTGGTCCGAGGCGATGGACACGGTGAAATGTGATGTTTTTCACGGTTTCTGCCGGGATTTTAAGCGCCGACGACATGAAGTCTTTCAGCAGAGCATGTGGGTCATCGTTGGGGGTTTCTGGAATACCTGAGAATATTACGTTGTCTCTCATACTACGAGATTGGATGTCCAGGACTGATTCTTTAAGAAACTTGTTTTCTTTTTTCAGCTCTTTTACCTCGGAGCTCACCGCAGATAAAGCCGAATGGATATCATGATTATCTTTTTGTAAGTCCTGGATTTGTTGATAGGCAAATTCCAGGCTGACTTTCATTTCCTGAACGTCTCGGTGCAGTAAGTCGAGCACATCCAGCCTCTTAATTATGGTCTGTAGGAGTTCCGTGTGGGATTCTACCTCGAGGTCTGATGTATCGGTGGCCGAATCGTTTTTCCGGCGCTTCGCCGACTTACCTGATGTACTGGCTTTTGGTCCGGACTCCATCACGTACTCAGCGTAATATCTATCTATGAAGTCCTCGAGGTCCTCCACTCTGGCTGGTGAGAGGGCGCGTGGTCGGCTCTCGTTGGTGGCGTTGATTTAACGGTAAAAATCGTTAGTATGTGCACGTAAACAGGATCGGTAAACTAGTCACGGCAGCGAGCCGCCATGTTGAATTTTCTCAGCTTGTCATGTGACTCTCAGAACATCTCGCGTGACTTACCTCTGGCTTTCTGGCCACTGTTGAAATAAATGTTTGGTGCTTGGTTTACAGGTGGCACGAGGTTTCCCACCAAACTGACAAAACTAAAGAGTTGACCCATATGAGTTA
This sequence comes from Gouania willdenowi, assembly GCF_900634775.1. NCBI lineage: Eukaryota > Metazoa > Chordata > Actinopteri > Blenniiformes > Gobiesocidae > Gouania > Gouania willdenowi. The sequence goes on along the minus strand of NC_041051.1, from coordinate 13,899,283 downwards.
TTTTAAATGATTCCTCAGGCAAATACAGAACTTGACAGTATCAATGCTCAAAGCGGAGCTTCCTCTTGAAATACCGCCCGTGTAAGTTTGAAGGAGACGGACCGTCTTTCACCAGGTCATGTGACCTGCTGAATGCCTGGAGAATGTTTCACTTTACGGCAGTCACGTGACCACAAGCTCGGATATATATAGTTCCCACGTGACGTCACAACATACGGGAATTTCCCGACCCGACGCCATTGCTGTGGGCAGCTAAAATAAGTTAGCCTCTGTTTACAGCCAAAAAAAAACAATATGGTAGTTTCGTGTTGGGTTAATGGTGCACTAATCGCCGCGATAGTTCAGTTAAACGTGGATTCTTTAGTAAGGAAAGTTGGCAAGTCAGATCCATAACTTTGGGATAGGGATTGGCTCTCAGGGCTGGGGTGAAAATCGGGGCTGGGCTCGCGCCACGGTTACAGCCTATGGGCTGGAGGAGCAGCCGCCACCGTCACACTCTTCTCCCCGCCGCCGGAGAAGTGGGTCTGCCTTGCCGCGTCGGTGGCGCTTCCCCCCTACTCCCTGGCCTCGCCGCCGTTGTCGGCCGGGGTTGGAGGGGATGGGCAACCCGGCTTCCTTGCTGCCACCGACGCGCCGAGGAAGGCCGAGTGGAGGGGAAAGGAGGGCAGTGGTGGTGGCGGCAGCTCCTCCTGCCCATCGACTGTCGCCGCGGCGTGTGCCCAGCCCTTAAAGCTACTGTCTGCAAACACAATCAAAAGACAAGGGAGGCTGGCCCGACTGACTGTTTGTTGATTTTTGCGACAGTGCTGCGGCGCTTGTGGCCACTAGGGGCACTTGACGTGAAAGTTACAGGTCTAGCGCCCTTAGTTTCCAAAAGTTACACAGTGTGCCTTTAAAGAATGGCAGGTTGATAAGTCTGTTAAAGTTTTTAATTCATTGTAATGTTTCAATCAAGTCCTCCAAAGCTAGGTTAAAGCCTAGAATGGTGTAAACTTCTGCAAAAAAAAATCTGCCAGAGCAAAACAAGACTTAAATGGGTGCAGATGTCAGTAAGTGTGTAGTTTTTTGTTAGTTTTTTACACCGCTAGCCGTGGTTAGCTTTGCATGTGTTATATGTCTGTCAGTGGGGACACAGTGACGTTGACTCCCACTACAGGCCAAGCCGTCCAAACCCAGCACAATGACAGCTTTATGCTCAGGTACTAAGCATGCAGCACTCCAGCAATTACTCACATCCGGCAGCTCTACGAGAAGTCAGCATGGACCACTGCCCTACAGAAGTGAGACAAGCACAGTTTCTTGGGGCGTGAAGTCTCTTAAGTAACAGGATGATCCCAGGGGGAAATTACCCAAAAGGGTTGATTAACCGTCTAAAGACAATCCCACTGAGAGTTCAAGACAACACAGAAAGACCTAAAGAAAAGTCACAGGTCTTGATCTGAGCAATAAAACCCAAAGCTTTATCAATCAATGTTCAATAGTTTCCTTTATTTATGGTCTCACTTGGTTAAAAAATACATTGTGTAGTCATACATTGCCTACATCTGTCTCATACGCTTTATTGAGAAAGTCACTTGAGCCACCAACCTGAATAAAACTGTAGCATGCAATTGATTATCTATAATTAAATGAAGCCCCTCTGATAGACAAAAAGCCACAGGGATTTCATTATCATTCTTGTATCAGGGACGATCTGATCCTCTTTAAATCTTGAATGAATGCAAACCTGACAAATGAACAGTGTTTGGGGGCGAGTGCGTGCAATGCCAGGAATTCATGAGCAGACTGCAAGAGGTTTGTGGAAAGATTTATCAATTCATTTCCAAGATCATGCGACCATTTTCCACAAATTTTCCAAGACTGACAATGAAATCTGATGCGACGGTGGTAAGACACAATAAGCCTGCACTAAAGAAAGCTAAAACTCTTAGTAGGGGTGTCCCAATACAAGTTTTTTACTTACTGTTGCTGACTATTATGTTAAGGTTTTATTTCCTCAGTCAACTTTTTTCAGGGAGTTTACTTTGATCTCCTGATGTGTTTCGACCACATCAAAGCGATCAGCAGATGCCTCTGAAGAAGACTGACAGTTGGCGGTCGAAACATGTCAGCAGATCAAATTAAATTCCCTGAAAAATGTTGTCAGAACATAATAAACCTTTTTTTTCTACTTTGTCTGCACATGCTGTAAAAGGTCAACACTACAAGAAGTGCAATATTTTAAAGCAATGCATGTTTTGTTATTGCAATTAAATAAATGAATTTATCTTATTGCATAATTGTGACCATCACCAGCCCTCCCTAAGGAAAAAATAAATAAATAAATAATAAATAAATAAATAAAAAATAAATTAAATCTTAACATAACAGTCAGGAACAGTAGGTATGAAAAAATGAACCCATTTATTATTAACCAATGGGTTACATATATTTAGCCTTTAACATTAGAATGTTCTACTATTAAATAGAATAAATAGATAATAAATGAGAAGATGCTGAAAAGTAACCTCAATAAATCGATTTTAAAAATACATACATATGTCAGAGATTTTAGATGCAGGCCAATACAATCCAATACTGCTTTTTTTCTTAGTTTCATCAGGTCGATATCCAATATCACAATATCAGATTGGGACAACATTACTACTTAGAAAACAAACTGTGCACCACTGCATTAAACAACACTTAAAAAAAGACTTATTGAAGTTAAAAAAAAATGATGTTTCCTTTGTTAAGCCATATATTGGAGATTACCTAAGCAGGTTCAGATGCAGATTCTTCACTTTAGTACAAATCTATGGAGTAGACAAGGGATCAAATGTAATGTAATTATTCTTTCTTAGTTTATTTATTTATTTATTTATTTTGCACATTTAAATCAATGCAGCTTACATTATTTACCAACAGTCTGCAAAAGCTGTTCTCCCTTTCCAAAGATCCAGAATGACACCTGCATACACTCACACTGGCACCGTCTGCAGCACTGGCACAGTTTCTAATGATGACAGGAGTGCACTGTCACTTACCCACATTAATCCAATGAGGCCAGTTGACCAAAGCTTATCGTCAGCCTCAGAGAAGGTCAAGCTTTTCTACCCTTAACACAATGCCTTTGAGCTGAATTAGAGTTCCATATAATTTAACATAGATATAAAAAATTTGCCTTTGGTAATAAACCAGTGCACAGAACTTAGGAGGCATTAGGGCATGTGTCAAACACAAGGCCCGGGGGCCAAATCCGGCCCTTTGGAGCATCCAATCCAATTTGGCCCACAAACTCGACAATATTTGCAGGGGCTCACAGTTTTCCCAGTGCTTATATCGCACAATTGCAGTCATTATTAAAGTTAAACTGTTGGGGAAAGTAACTCAAAGTTCTTACAAAATCCTTAAATTTTCTTTAAATTATGAAATATATAAAAATTAAACAGAGAAAATAAATTAATAGCGATTGGTCACAAAAAAAAGGAAATTTAAAGTGAAGATCCTATTGGGACTGATAACTGCCACTATTTGCTTGGATATGGTCCGTTTCTTAGACCGGGCTCAGGTGGTAGTGGTATGGTGTCGTCTCCTGATTGAGAGGTTGACGGTTCAATACCAGCCTATACCTGTCAAATCAGAATCAGCTTAGAATCCACTTTTTCTGTCATTGCACATGTTACAGAGCAACAGAGCAGTGAAACTACATTTCAGGTTCATCCCATCCAAGAATCATGAAAAGACAATCACATATAAGATGGGAGGACAGGGGCGGGATACAAGTGTAGCGCCCTGTATTTAGATGAAAAGTTGGAGAGCAGGAGGAAAGGAGAGGGGAAAAGGCAGGTCCTAAACTGGGCAAGACACTGAAGCCAAAGTTGCTCCAAGTGATTGAGTAGCGCCTTGCATGGCAGCTCAGTCCCATTGGTGTGTGAATGTGAGTGCAAATGAGCTTTCACACTACTTCGGTGGAGGGATAAAGCGCTATATAAATCAAATCCATTTACCATTTATATATTTTCTATTTCATGTATATGTAGAAGTGCAAAGTGGGGCACAATAATGTTGAAACTACTGATTTCCTGCAGAAAATCTGTGGCCCACGTGAGATTAGAACTAAAATGAGTTCGACACCCCTGTATTAGGGAGTGAAGAGCCTTGCGCAAAGGCACAGTGGTGGTGGATCAGAGTATGGGGCAGGTTGTGATCCTCATCTACACAACTCTACTGATAATTTATTCATTCATTACAAATATATGGCACAAGAAAGTGCTGAAATCATACCAATACAATATCACAGTGAGGACTGTGTTGTGAACTGTAGGCAACTTATCTTCATCACTACTACTATTAACATTACTACAATGATCCTGTATATACACACATGTCCACTCTCCTACATCATTGCTAATAACCACAGTGAATAAACCGTACCTTGGTTATCCTCGTCCATGGTTGCAGTCAATAATAAAACACACCGTGCACTCAAACTTCCGGCGTGCGATTAAAGGTCTAATTTGCGGTGAATGTGACGTCCTAATTTCCAGGTGTCGTTTGGCGGCACAGGTTGTCTCACTGGCAGCCTCTTTTACTGGGAACTACTGGGTCCATTTGTGGCTCACAGACGCAGATAAGGCGGTTCGGTCAGTCCGTCCGTGGGTCAGTCCATCGTCAGCATCAGCCTATGCACACTGTGGCCAGGCGTGTTTTCGTTATTCCTCCAAATGCGCCTTCACTCCACGAGTGACAGGGGACCAGCTCACGCTGGTGCGTCAAAGCGGCCAGTGGGAGCTCACTGCCATACCGGATGTACTGTAGAGTGCTCTTCAAAATAAAAGAGTGACGCTCAAGCTGGTTTGCAGCGCCTTGTACGCCAAATTTTATTCTTTAATTCTGAAATACCAAACAGGAAGTAGTTTGTATGTCCCAGTTGAACTTGACACTAGTGATAATCCTATCCTGGATCAACTACACAACCTCCGGCATTCAGGCCTGATCAGCTTTCACGTGACTCCAGGCTATTGTCCAGGATGTCAAACACACACACACACACACACACGCTTGCACATCAGTTTAATATTTTTCTTATTTTCTTATTTAATTAATACATGAAGCATCTAAAAAAAAAAACAACAATAATTAAGATAAGACAACTTTAATGTTTGTTTTTTTCACGGCAGTGTGCAAGACCAAAATGAAACAAATTAATAGAGAAGAAGAAGAAGAAATTGATTGATTAATGAGTAATGAATAGCCTTTAATTGTCTTCTAATCGATCCGTGGATTGTTTTATGATAACAGAATTTTCTTGACACTGTCAATGTTGAACATTAAATGTTAAAACACATATACGTTGGACTATATATGTTGTGCAATCACACACATACATAGTATTTTTTTCATTTTTCGAAATATTTATGGGCTCATACAAATGAGTAGAGTATATGCCTATATAGGGTACTCGTCATTGTTTATGTTTTTCTTTTATATTCATCATCTTTCTGTATTTTCAAACAAAAATGTGACATTATTCTTTTTGGTTCCCAAAATGGCTTTTTTTTTTCTTCTTCTTCTTCTTCTTCTTCTTCTTCTTCTTCTTCTTCTTCTTCTTCTTCTTCTTCTTCTTCTTCTTCTTCTTCTTCTTCTTCTTCTTCTTCTTCTTCTTCTTCTTTTTTTTATTAAATATAATATAGGTATTCCTACCGATCGAGGTCTGGTTCAAAGATGAACAATGTGGAATACATATTTAATAATATGACAGAGGATTCAGTTGTTAATATATTATTTATCAGTTAAGCTATGTAGCTGCTCATTAGGCTTGTACACTGTTTGCAGTCCTAGTAATAATGACATATGCTCAGATTGTGCACAGTTGGTCAGGAGTCTTACATAAGCAGGCACAGCCGTCGGGTTAGTGAATGAAATGGCACTGTGGGACGGGATGCTCAGACAAATGCACGGAAAGATATTTTCAGAGCTTGTTTCTGCATACCAGATGGTTTCACTTATGGCATTCCTGCTTTCACAGAGAAGGAGGGGGTCCCACTTCCTGTGTGCATTACTGCAATGGTCAAGCATGAACAGATGTTTTAATTTATTCACTTGTTTATTCATAGGTGTCACTCTTTGACAAATGTTATGTCTCGGTCCTCTCTTCTAAATACAAAGGTTCTCTTCAGTCACAGAGCATGTGATCAGTTCTTTTAACATCTCAAACCTCAACACTTGATCTGAAACCCTTTCATCATACGTCAAAACTAGAAATAAAGAGGTTTTCTTTATTTTTCAATGAATTTCACAAGCAGACCTGAACATTTGGAAGTTTCTGAAACGTCACAGCAGGAGGGAATAAGTCTTTCTCTCATTCAATCAACCAAACCTCCTCAGTCCTGCACAATCCAGAATGGTTCAGTTATTTCTGAATGAGCACAAAAGAGAGATGAATTAAAGCAGTGTGGATAATTGTGTTCTTTTCCTTGGTGGGGGTTGATGGGATCTCTGGGTTTGAGGTTCTGGCTTGTGCTGCTGTTTGTTTTCTCTGCACTTTGGCACGAAGCAGTGCCTGTAAAGAGATAACCATGTGTTTCAGAGGAAGTCGGAGATGTGTACCACTGAACAAAGAGTAAAGTCCTCTTTTTTTTTAAATGTTTTTTTATTTGTTACTTGTTTTTATTCTTGTGGTGAAGAACCAACCAGCAACACCAACCGCAGAGGAAATCAAAGAGATCCTTTTCTTTGTAAGGGCAGCAAAAAGAGTTTTTTTCTTCTTCTTCTCCTTTTTTTTCTGATTTTCAGACTTTACGCACAGGCTGGTTTGATCCAAAGCAGTTCACACATAAAACGATCCCTGATTTGAATACTTTATGTGTTACAATTGAAAATGGGTCATATGCAGAATGCGTGTCTGCAACCACTGGGGGAATATAGAGTTTGACAAATACAGCTATGCTGTTCACTTATATCAATGCTAACCCTGTCAAACAGAATGAATTCCTTTAATAGCAGTTAGGATTCTTTAGTCTCCCTCACACACACAAACAAACGCACTGACTGTAACGTATTCCACATAAATGTCACTCCAACGAGGTATGAAAGGAACATCAGAGTGGTCAAAATTTTATCAGTGGCGAGTCAATTAAAACCTGCAGATGTTGATTTTTACATTTTGGAGATGTCAGTTCAAAGCAGACAAAATATCATATGTTTTATTGGGTTGTTTCAAATCCTAATAAATCAACCCAAACCCCCCACATGGCTTGAAATGAGCGTGTCCAGGATTGTGCCTTGTGAGAGCCTCGAGGGAGAAGCACGTCTGGCAGATTCGGCCGAACACCATTGGAAACGTCTGTGGTGCTTCTGACCGACTTCATGTGACCTGATTGAGCATTCAAACCACTTTGTATGCTTCAGTCACCACAGCGATGTCCCAAAGCCAATCACCTCCTCCTTTTTAAACTCCTGAACACATCACACATAATTACAGTTAAGCTACGCCCACGTGTTCCTGGCCTTTGTTTCGCTGTCTTCAGTATCCCTGGAAATCCCTCCTTTTATTGTGAAATCAAAAGAACTCTTATTTCAACTCATATTTCACCGCTGGAGGTATTTAGTCCATGAGGCCCGACTTCAGGTGTTTTGATATGACCTTTATTCATCATTTATTTCAATGTTGCTCAAAAATTCAACCCAATTCAGGTAAAGTCAACAATCCTTTGGGGAAGAGAAAGAAAAAGATGTGTTTCCACAAACTTTTCGGGATTCCCTTTGAAATTCGACCTCATGTGTATTCCAAAACTTGAATACATGTCGAGGTCTCACATGTTCTTCCTGTTGTGGAGGTCAGCGGGGTTAATGTGTCGCTGATGGCCTGCGTGTGTGACAGGTCGGAGGAAGCGGCGAGAAGCAGGATTTCCTCCTTCAGTCTCTTTGCTTTCATATCCAGCGCTGCTCCCCTTGACCACCTTTCCTGTCCCCATTGGACTGAAAGGGCAAAGCATGGGGTGAATTTCTGGAGCCAAGGACACGTATACTTAAGCCTATAATGGCAGTAATGTGTGGATGTGGACTGGAATGTAGAGACTTGTCCACACTGTGAATAAGGGAACCCAATGGTGGTTAAAAAGGGAGAGTTCAACCCTCAAATGAAGGCTTTTAGCTTCAGTGACCGATAACGTGATCATTTTGTCAGAAAGCCACATAGCAGCTTGTAGAAGAGTTAAACATAGGGGGGTGGGGGGGCAACATGGAGGATCAAACAAAAACATGGGATAGAAGCATAATCGTCCCATAAAGCCTCTATAGCTCAACGTTGACCTTTTGCTCCCACTGAATGAAAAGCTTTAGAGTCAAATATTGGAAATAATAGAAGATATCACCGTGAATTGCTATGTAACATGTTGGTTCCCCAACTTTTCACAGTCCTGTACCCTTCAGCCATGAACCCCCTACTCCTGCACACTTAAAAAACATAATATTGTAATGTAATATACAATGTATCTCCACAGTAAAAAAAAAATTCTGGATTTGACCTATCCTGTTGAGGAATAATATACAGTAAAAAAAAGAATAATAATCTGTAAGCACACAAGAAAACATCATATTCATCAATAAAACTGGATTTATTTAATTCATTAGTTTACTGGCATTTTTAGTGAGAAACAATCGATTTTATTTGGGAGAAGAAAAAAAATCTACCAATCATTTGTTGAATAAACATTTACCAGTAATACATACATACAGTATATATTCTTCACCCTGAAACTGGGAAATAAAAGTCGCAACAACTTTAAAGAGAAGGTTGTTTGGCTAAATTTGGGAGAGTTTTTAATCGTTCTTCACCCATATATTTTGTTTTATGTTTTTCAAACCTGAAAATCCACATTCAGTCAAGTACATGTTGGCAAAGGGCATTAAAGATGTTTGGCAAACGCAAAGCAATGTAGCTCTCGACATATTTGTGTTTTTTTTTTTATGAGATGGTTTTTCTGCAAAAAGGTAGTCTTATGGCCAATGTGTCATTTATGGCAATGTATGGAGGCTACTGACTGCTGGTCTATTTATATTCTAGTTTCTAATGTTGTCACACTCTTAATTTCTATTCACGTACCCCCTACGACAATTTGCGTACCCCATTTTGGGGACCTATGGGGCATGGACCACTAACTCTGTCATCCATGCATGTATGAATGACGAGTAGAGATTCTCAGCTCTTCAACAAATGGATGCTGAACAATGGCCACCACTAAAAATGAAAGTTTGCACGTATGAATGAAAACAGTGAAATGTCACATTAACACTTCTCAAAATAGGAAATTAATGCCCTTTTCCCCTGTATGATCTATTTTAAGCTTACAGCATAACTTTGGTTAAATCACTTTCCTCTTCCTGTTTATTTCCCCCACTTCCTTTTTTATTGTTTCCTCCTCTTCTCATCCACGCCTTTGATTCAGGTTTCAGGTCAAATTGAAGCCCATCTCGGCACCTGATCTCATCCTGGTTGATACTGTATATACCCTTACCTTCCATTCAGCAGCATTTATAGTGCAGAACTCACCCTGGTGTGCTCAGAGATCATTAAAAAAAAAAAGGATTTATACTCAGAAACGTTTTAATGGGCAAAAATCCTCATTAACCAAAACCTCAAAGTAAGGGTGTGAGGGTTTAGCATTAACCAGAGTTAAAAACCATCAAAGCCAAATTTGTGTGGATTAATGTTTGATTACATTTTGCATTGTAATACTGCCTCCTCACAGCCACAAACACACAAATGTGTGTCTTATAGAAATGGATGTGTCAGTCAGAAGCATTATTATTGTACACATTTAGACTAAACTAATTGGATCAACTTTAGCAGGATTTCATGATAAATTGAAACTTACCATAATATTTAAAGCTAAATATGGCTCGTGCTCAACAAACGGAAATTGACTTTGATCTTCTTTGATCTAAAAGATAAAAGTAAATTTCCTGAAAAAAAAGTTGACTGTATAATTGAAACCCATAGCATATTATTTAAAAAGAAGACTAAATTAACATGCTGGAATTAATGTCACGTTTGACCAATATTGTCACGAATAATAATCTAAACTTGTCGACAAAAATGGTTCCCAAACTCTGGTTTTCCTCCTCTTAGACTCAAAGGGCCTCTTTAGCAACATGTAGGTTATAGATTCACTAGAGCTATAATTTTATAGCTGGGGTCCTAACACAAAATCTTAAAAAGTGGGTTATGTGTACACATACGGCACTGACTGCAGCTTTAATTGAATACCAGCCCTTTTTATGTGAAGCATTATCACTCTTTCACACTCAATCAAATAAAACATACGAGGCTGCAGATGCCAAAGGCTAAAACTCTTTAATCTCTCCTACCCCCCACCCCCCCCCCCCATCCCCACCGCCACTTTATAAGGATACAAATGATGGTTGGCATAAAGAGGGTAAAGATAACTCGACTTAACCTCCATCTATAGATCTGTTGTCCATGATAACCCTATTAAAATATTACCTACGGCCAAATCCCAAAGATGCAAATCCTCTTCTTTTTTTATGAAGAAAAAGGGGGGCACGCAGGAAAGGTTTGTCTGTCAAATAGAGATGCAGTTGCCATGGAAACCTGCAATGATTTTAGGGCACCAGCAGCTGGTTATAGGATAACTTTTGTTTGGGGACATTTTATGCTGAGAGACGATGTCAGCAGTTTGTGGGGCTCTGCTGCATGGTGAATTTATTATTAAATGTTCATTTACTAATAACAGAAATAAATCAAGCAGGAGCACTCAGAGAAAAGTGCAAAGATTTGCTTAAGCTATACTTGGCAAATCAGGCAATTGAATAATAGTGTTTTTTTTTTAATATCCCAAATCATAAATCAATTTTTAAAATAAAAGCTAAGAGAATATGCATCAAATTAATTAATGTCAGGAATGTCTGTACTATTCTCTGACGATGTGTATAGTCGGCACTATATTTGGCCCTTTCTGTGATTTTAAATGGGCTTGATTCTTAGTTTCCATTTGGCACCTCTGTGTATGGAGTTTGCATGTTCTCCTTCTCCTTTTCTCCAGGTACTCGGCCATTCTCTTAACGTCCAAAATTTGAGGTGGATGAAAGTCTCTGAATCAGTCGGTGGAGTAAAAGAGAACATAAATGTGTTTGTTTGTCTTAATGTGTTAATACTGGGAGGGACTGGTGTTGTATCCATGGTGGACCTGCTTTGTGCTTATCTTATGCTGGGATACAAACCATTAGCCCTCAGTGGATAAAGCAGATACAGAAGATGAATGAATACCTCCCCCATGTGGACACATGGTACTACGACACAATATCAGCCAGGAGAGGAAGTGGCTGAATTTGTCTTTTTGTGTTCACAAAATATATTCAAATATAGAGATGTCCCGATAGAACTTTTTTACTTCCGATACAATACCGATATTGCAGCCTTGAGCATTGGCCGATTGGCGACATCAATCCGATCTGATATCAGCACAGATCATACATACTTTTATTACTTATTTTGTAGTGTGGAATGTTAGAAAAGGCTTGATCAAGTGTTGTTACATTATACTTTTAAAGTGCAAACAATTCAAATTCACTTCAGTTATTTTTTATTGTCAGTACATGGTGGGAACAACAACAAATGCTTATCGGAGCGCTTATATCGGAGATTTTAGATGCAGTCAAAGCATGTCGACGAGTCGGTTCGTGTTGTGTGAGGTGTCATTAGAGACCAGCTCGTCAAGACCCGCCTTACGTTGCTTCTGATTGGTTCATTATTGTGTGATGCCTGCCGTAGTTGGTTAGATTCAGGCACAAGGAGACATGGATTGGTTATCTCGGTCAGTCAATCAGAGTTACTCGAACTACGGCAAGCCGCGAGGACCAAAGTTCATTATCATGAAAAAAACAGAGTATTGAATGAGAAATTAATGAGAAAGCGTGAGAAATTTCAAGTGTGTCATGTGGTGTGAGAATGTGTCAAATAGCGTGACTGTCACACTCAAAGCGTGAGGCTTGGCAGCTCTGCAGTCAGATCAAATTTGATATTCGTTTACTGGCTGATATCGGGCCGATATCAATATCGGATCGGGACACCCCTATTCAAATTACTCAAATTCAAACCCCAATCATTAGTATATTTACAACTTCTTGCTGTTTATATATATATATATATATATACAGACAAAAAGTATCTAAATGATTAACATCACTAGCCCATGATTTGACTGATTATTAAGAACCTAATCTGCAGATTTTTTAGTTTATCTTTTATTAGAGTTTTGATTTAAAACAATGAGTCAGTGATTGTTTATTATTATTATTATTATTGTATAACAAACAGGTCATTTGCTCTTATCGTGATAAATACTTGGAAATACATCATCATAAACAAGACTCTCTTAGACTTGACATCCTCTGTACGGTTTTAGTTGAAAGGTTTCCTAAATAGAAATTTCAAAAATTCAGTTTTAAAAGCAGGACTACTTACATTACTTTGTATGTTTATAGATGCTATCACATGAATTTACTCAGCAATTCTTTATATCTGTGTTATTATATGTTGGACTTGTTAAATGTTTTATTTTGCAATTGTGTAAAAAAATAATTTAAAGTGTTGCACATGTGGAAATTATTATTCTATAAGGATTTAATTGTGAAAGTGACTTAAATATGAAAAAAGGTGTATTTATTTTATTTCTTACCTAATCTCCATCTATTTTTTATTTTTTTTTGTCAACATAAATAACAAATGTTTACACAAACTAAAAGAGCAGTTCAGTGATTGCATTCATTTAATTTCCTCTGACGTACAACCATTCACACCGTCACGTTAATGACTTACACCACACACACCGACATTTTCACAGAAATTAAAACTTGAAACAAATACAGCTTTTAAAAAAGCAGGTAAACAACAGTGAGCGTACAAACACAAAGACGTGCTCCGACTTCTCTCTGATACTGCAGTGACGAGAAGTCTGACAATGTCAAAGTGAATCCTCTGTTTGAATGTCCCAAAACAGTAGTTTAAATTAAAAACCTTGTACCGCAGATGACGTGTCCCAGCCACAGGGACGAAACCATGCTCGTGAGTGCCATGCAGTGAAGTCATTTCCTGATAAAAACTTGAGATGGCTCCAGGGATTTTCGGAGATGTCACCACTGAACATGTGAGAAGTAATAACTGGGAAGTACAAAGTTATATAACAGCAATCGTATACTTTCACATTCACATCCATGCTGTTGTCACTTAGAGAAAAGACTGAGTAAAATTCTTCATTTTATTGTTGATGGGCTCCTGAATCAAATGTTCTACTCCCGCTCACCCTGGATCACATTCTCACCCCCTGTTCACACACGATCCTGCTGAAATCAGCATCCTCCTTCTCCTCCTCCTCCTCCTCGCTGCAAAGGCACTGGGCTGACGTGACGACAGGTGATGAAAACTAACACCCAGGTCACTTTGTTGCATTGTCAAACAAGAAATGTGGAATTGGACGTCGTCTTCCACTACGATGGCGTGCAGCGTGTTCGGGGGGAGGAGTCTGTGTCTGCGTCGATGGCTAAAACATGGCAGTGCTGATTGTTCATAGTTTCAGTCCCGGTGCACACTCAGTGAATTTCAATGTGGACCTGCAGAGAGATGAAGAGGCTGTCAGTTCCTCCATTAACTCCACCCACACTGTACTCTGCTTCTCCATCCTTGTGTTAAGTGTGAAAAATTAACTTACAAAAAAATTACCTGTGTCAAGTAGTCTTGATAAAATTAGTGATTCTGTTTGTAGCAGGAACATTACACATTTAATAAACAACAACATAGCATACAGACAAAAAACAAAAGGGAGCAGAAAATAATCAATTCATACTATTGCTTGTTGTACAACATAAAATCAAAAAGGGCTGCAAAAATTCCTAGAGGTCCTCAGTTACATAAAAGGATTGATATTTGTTTTCTGCCAAGGCCTACTTAATATAATAATTATTTATTAAGGTTTTTTTCTTTTTTACTATGCCTGCATTCATCAGCGTAGTGGAATCTTCTTGTTGCTACTAATATTAGGGGTGTCCCAATCCGATATCGGTTCAATATTAGCCTTAAATCAAATATTGGATATCGGATTCAAATTTCCAGATTCTCCAATATTTCTTTTTCCCCCCCAATTCATTTTTTATTTCTTTTATTCAATTGTAGAATACTGTAGGTTAAAATGTATGTAACCAATTGGTTAATAATAAATGGGTCAGTTTTTCTCATACCTACTGTTGCTGATTATTGTTCTCTGATTGAGTAACATCACTTGATCAGGACTTTTCTAACATTCCACACTACAAAATAAGTTTTTTTTATTATTATTATTGTTATTATTATTATTATTATTATTAAAGAAAAAATAAAAAGGTATGTATGATTCATGCTGATATCGAATCATATCGGAAATGAAAAAGGTGCATCGGGTTATCCCTAACTAATATGCTTTTTTTTTTATACTTTGCATAATACATATCAAAGGAATAACGTAAATCTTTAAAAGACAAAAAAATGAAAACGAATTCATGGGCATTGTTAAATAATTTTGAGATGTAGGATTAAAATTTTTGCTTTAATTAAGAAAAAGTATATTTTATCTAATGATTTGATTAATCAATGGAATATTTGATAGAATACTCAAACATGAAATGATTAGATAGATTCAGCCCTAAAATTAAACAAAATAAGAAAAGTTATTACAACCAAAATCATTTTACTAATAACAAACATTATATACCTACTACACTAAACGAAAAGTAAATAATAATAATAATAATAATAATAAAATATCACTAACTTTGAGCAAACTCTTACTCTTATTGCATTTAATGCCTTCAGCAATAAAGTATGTTTTTTTTTTTTTTTTTTATCAGTTGCTTAGAAACATTTGGTAATTTAAAAACGCCTATAATAAAAGCATAAATATTGTTCAGTACTTTAAATTACTATCTGACAACCCGACCTGGCAAAACCCGTTTAGTGCAAGTTCATTAGTTAACATGGTCACCGGTTGATCCACAACACCAGGTTTAAATGTGGTGGTGGGAGGGGGGGGGGACAGTCAGCTGTTCACAGAGATAAACAAAGGGGGTCCAGCTACCTGACAGGGGTAATCAAATAGTTTCATCTGGATATTTAAATACGGATTCATTGATTTCACACTGCAGGTGTTTTGCTTTGTTTGAACTGAGATTGAATGTGAAGATGAAACTGAAACACCGCAGGCCTGTTGCTGTCAGATGACAACATGTAGTCGCTGTTATGACATGTTTCACTGTTACCTGTAACCTGACGTTGAACATCATGGATGCCACCAGGTAGATGTAGGTAAATCGGATCCTCAGCCTCCATGCCAGGTTAAAAAATATCATCAAAGTCCGAGTCAAACCTTTGGAAAACACCCCGTAAGTCCGACCAGCCGAGCCCGAAAACCGGAGCACAAAGTGGAACAGACCCGCCATAGAAGTCCCGTCAGCTCGGAGGTGTGTGTGGCTTTACTGGGTCTGCTGGTCCAGGTCCACACGGCCCCGACGCTTTTTCCAGTTATGGCAACCAGAAGGAAGGAAAACAATGTAACACCAGAGAGCTGAGATATTTAGCCCCGAGTCTGGACTGTCAGTGTTTATTATTGAGGATGCAGAGCAGCCTCACTATTGTCATCACTCTACTTTATTATTATAGTTATTCTTCTTCTTCCGTCTAGCTCTAACTACTCCTGCATTCTGCACCCGAAACCAACAAGTTTGGTCTCAAACGGTTCAAATATGTTCTGGATACTGCTATGTATTAGCTTTGTTCGAACTCTTCAACTTTTTAAACTATTTACCTTTCAACTTTTCATTTTCCCTTTCAAGCTACATAGTTGAAAAATGAGTAGTAGGATGCTAGGTTAATGCTAATGATAACATCAGACTAATTGATAAATAATGAATGCGTATTGTCATAATACTTTTGTGTATTATTAATCTTAATGTTTTAAAAACCAAGGTGACCAAAGCATCAGGTGATCATGATCATTTTCATTACATAGACAAACAGCATCACATCAATGTTTTCACGAGTCACTAATTATCTGGTTATAAATTTCGATTGATATATATTAACCCTCAGGTTTTTCATATTTCATATAATCTATCTCCTTGTGATTGAATCCCTGCGAGTTCATACTGAGGGAATAGGTGTTTTTCTTTCAGCCATTGTAGTAAAGCGTCTAGTAATGCTGACGTCACTTCCTTATTCGGTGTTGCACCTTAAATCATCCGCCTTCGTTGTTTTTTAGTGACTTGTTCTTAAACACAGACATATCGTCATGTGCATTTAAGTACACGCTTGTTTTGTGTGTTTTATTACATCATTAGATAAATAGATCAATAGACAGCAGCTTGTTGTGGTCTCACGATGGTAGTAGTAGCTCTGAGCTCCGGGGCGCCACCTGCTGGTAGAGGCGGACTTGTTTTTTTTCCTCAGGGGTGGTGGCCGCTGTTTGCTTCCCAGCTCAGCCAGCGAAAGCATGGGAATGCAGTGAGGGAATCATTAGACCAGGTTAAAGTGCGACATAAGTTCCTGTAAGTCTACGCAAAGGCTTATTTACACCTCAGTGCGCCCAGCTCCAGCATCCACAGGCCGCCGTTGAGTCCGTTTAATCAGCGTCAAAGTCCGGACAAAGGAAGAAGGACCTGAGCTAACTTAGCTGCTCCCGGGCTAACTTAGCATTCCTCTAGCTGCGGCGCAATGCAGGCCATAAAGTGTGTTGTTGTCGGAGACGGGTGAGTTTAAACAATCTGACATTCTTCTTATCTGTGCCTTTCTTTTAAAGCCATTCCCAGACCTACAGTCTCTTCGCTAACACGCTAATAATGGTCCAAATCTGACGTTTCAGAATGGGTGAAGTTAGCTGCCAGGCTCCAACTACCTGTTAGCGTTAAAAAATAATAAAATAGGTGTCTGGGTTAGCCCTGGTATCTGAATACAACTGTTTGTTCTTCATTTGAATAGATTAGGGAACCACGGATGATGCATTATACTACTGCACTGATTGTTTTTCCAGAGGTTTGTTAAATCTGTGACACAGGTTTTTACATGTCGGCTAATTGTTTGAGTTGACACAGCAATAATCAGCTGACCAAGCCTTAGAAAACCAAAGCAAATGCTGGACACTAGTAGTGAGCTTTCTCATTCTTTTAGAAATAAATCTTACACTTTGACTTCAAAATGTGCACAAAATCCTTCAAGATAACGTGTTTTGAACCATATTCCCACAATAGTGAAGTTTAGGTCTGTGGGTCGTTTGTCATTGATTCATTATTTACAGTTACTGGTTTATGTGTCATCTAGTAACTAGTATTTAAATAGATAACGCTCTTTTATAATCCATTAACCCATCTGCTTTAATTGGACTGTTAAGCAACAATGTTCTGCCTATCTAATCGTTTAATTTAGAACTTAATCAAAGTCATAAGTGTGATGCACAGAAAATGTCTCAATAAAACCAGTGTAGTTTGTTTTAATCAAAAGGTATTAAATAAATATTGTCTGAACCTTTATTTTTTGATAATGCACCACTTGTTATTAAATAGGCCGTGGTTATTGATGCGGAAACGTATTAACAGACCAGTCTATTCATACGGAACGCACCTCATTGGCCAGTTTAGGTGACGTGATAGGTGCACCACATGACTTAAAGTTCCATCAGTTTTATTTTAGCTCAGATTTATTTTTAGCAACCCGCTAACCCTTTTATTTTAGTTTATTTTATTAACCCAAGAAGTACCATAAAATATTTATTTTTTTCGGATATGTATTTTTAAAGGTGAAATTTGTCGTGTTAAATATGTTAAAATGAAAAAAGTATATATATGATAAAAGCGGGATTCAAAGCTGAAGGAAGAATTCTTGAGTCAGGCACTTATTGTTACGCTTTATGTAGAGAAAAGGTCCAGAAAATGTACCCATAGTCCTTTGGGCTATTGATACGTTTCTGTATCAATAGACACTTCCTATTACATACTATTATCACCAAGGAAACCATTTAGTTTTTCTTTTTGATTAAAAATCCCTCTTAATTGCTTTGGAAAATAAATGTATTGGATTTATGATTTTAGGTGTTGTGAAATCATAGTCTGTATTAGTTATTTATTTCTATTGGTTTAGAATACCTGGTATAAAATATACACTTATTATTATTATATTATTTACATTTTATATAAAAAATAATCGCTAATTGTTAATATTGTTATGGATACATCTATAAAAATCCCACATGATCCATGTTTTATGAGTCTGTCTAGCCTTTGCAGATGACATACATTTAAAAGGCGAATGTATTTTGTTTTTGGACGTGGTTATTCATACGGAAACGTATGAATAGACTGCCGGTCTATGCATACGTCAGTTTTACTTTAGCTCATATTTATTTGTAGCTACCTTACTAACCCTTTTATTTTAGCTTTATCCCTAACCCAGGAAATACCCTTAACTGTTTATTTTTTTTTTTGTATATGTATTTTTAAAAGTGGAATTTGCTGTGTTAAATATGTTAAAATGAAAAAAATATATGACAAAAGCGGGATTCAAACCCACGTTAGTGGAAGGAAGGATTCTTGAGTGCGGCACCTTAGACCACAGGCACATTACATTTATGTAGAAAACATAAGTTTTCGTATCAATAGTCCCGGGGGCTATTTATACGTTTCTGCATCAATAGACACTTCGTTTCTTTTTGTTTTCATTTTGAGGCTGCAGTTTGATTTTTCTACCACGGGCTTTTTTACACAACAGGGTTTTTGTTAGCACATAGATATCACTACAGTTGGGTCAGACATTTACTGGTAAACAGTAGAGCTGACTCTATCGTTCCCATGCTATGTTATGTAATGACAGGAGCCTATATAGGGTTATGAACAATCACCTAAGTGATGCAGAATCATCAACGCTAGCATTGGTTAAAAGCACGAGTTAAACCTTCCAGTCCAGCTGGCTGGAGAAACTTTGGTAATATAACAATTAGAATGGTCATAATGTAAAACATAATATATTATTAATATATTGTCAGTGCGCGTTATCTATGACTAAGTGCTTTCAGTGGTCTGGAAGTCGTGGTTCACCTAGGTAAGCTACAATTGGTTCATGGACATAGATTTTACTTTCCCTTCTGTGTAAGGTTAGGATACATGATTAGTTAAGATAAAACTTTATATAGTGTTCATGGACTTTGCACACAGAGATTATTTCATGTTGGTGTTGGGTAGTGGATATTATGGTGTGCTCAGACCAAACTGGGCCATATGGGGCCAGTGTACTAAAAAGTGAGCATCAGGCGAGTCATAATCCTCAAGGTCTAAACTTTCAGCTAAACTGAGACACATTTTATGTATTTTTTTTTTTCTCTGTGTTGATTTGTAACACAAACAGATTAGCAGAACTATTGCATGAGTTGGGAAAGACATTAATTCACGTAACAATTAGTGGGAGGTAAACTCGGTTCCTCTAAATGGGTGTGGTAAATACCACAGCAGCAGAGTCATTCATGAACCCGTGACTGAATAGTCAAGTATTTGATGTCCTCCTAATCTGATAGGTGAGAAGTCTGACTTCAAAACAAGTTGCATCTAGATTTCATAATCTGACACACATTTGTACAAATTTGGCATTGTTTGTAATAAAAGTGTGACGATATCTTGATATGTCGATTAGGGATGTAACGATTCACTCAACTCCCGATACGATTTACGATACTGGGTTCACGATATGATTCTCTCACGATTTATTTTTCAAAATGGGACTGTAGACAAACGATGACTGAAAAATATTCCTTTATTTTTTTTTCGGGGGGAAACTAGAAAATACTGTACTATTTTCCTTTTATATTTCATTGTCAAAAGAATCCCTTGATAAATTATTCAAAACAATGCAATTTAACTAAAAATAAATCCTGAATGAAATAAATAAAGTAATAATACAAATGAAGAAGCCTATTCATTTAAATTCTGGTTCTACAGTAAACAATACAAAACTGCATAATAGTTTTTCTTTTTAAAAGTGCAACTAAAAATGTATTTTGTGCCTTAACAATTGGACTTTAAAAAAACATTGCACTGTACTTACAGCAGATATTTGTTTGGACCAGTAGAGGGCGCTGGTAACCCAGTGGTCGGTTGGCATGCAGATATTCTTGCAGTGAAGAAAAGATGCTATGCGCTAGCAGACAGAGCTAATAAAAAAATGTGACTTATACAGATATTCACGTAATATTACAGATATTTTTTCGGTGCTAAAGGGTTAAGGAATCATTTATGAACATGTTTAAGAGTAGTAGGTGATTCCACCCGCCGCCTACGCTTCTGGACAAGAAACGGATAAATAGATAAACAGGTAGCGCCCTCTGCTGTTTAAAAAAAGTACTGCGATTCAATTTTCAGCATATCAATATGAACCGTGATACCTATGAATCGATTTTCAACTGCCTTACGATTAATCATTACATCCCTAACGTCGATATATCACAATATTTTTTTGCACGATCGATTATGCTTGTGCTAATTATTGATTTTTTTTTTTTTTTTTCTTCCAAAACCTTTTCTGCTTTTTCACTAAAATGTTCAGGTAGGTCTTCATAGAAATTTTGTCACCGTTTGTTGAAGGAACCGATATATTGTTTACTGGAATATTACACTATAATGGTGTCACTGGTAAGAAATACCATATTTTTTGTTTACAGAAAGCACTATTGGAGATAGTTATTCGTTTACATTGGTATGTTGACACTTATTTACAGAAATGTTGCACTAAAATAGTGTCACTGTACATAGGACACTTTTTCAATTTATTGTCTTTCAGAGATATAAAATAAAAATTGTATTTTTTCACTTAATCTTTTTTTTTCTTGTTATGTCATAGATTATCGTAGATTGATTTCTGACCAATATATTGATAATTGCAGTATCGTCATATTGTGAAATAATCGTTATCGTGAGATTTGTATCGCGTATCGTGAGGTACCCACCCTAGTTTGTAATGAACCAAAAAACAATTTGATCATTGTCCATCAGGCTTCCACTACGTAATTTGATCTACAATTTGAATGTAATTGTGATCATTTTCTTGGTATTAATAATCATGGCTGACTTGCATTTTCCTTCCAGAGCTGTGGGTAAGACCTGCCTGCTCATCAGCTACACCACCAATGCCTTTCCTGGAGAGTACATCCCCACTGTGTGAGTACCATTCTGTTGATTTATTTAAATTATTTATGCATGTTGCCCATCATTTGTCAATGTTTGCTTTCCACACAGCAACTGCGTTAGAATGGTAGCATAGTTCTGTTTGTTTTTTCTTGGATGATGAGAAATGCTACAGTGATGGATGCGTGCTCTCCTTTACAAGGAATTATTGTCTTTTTGGCATGAGTTGGCTCTGCAGGCACTTTAACTTTGTTTGGTTCACTTAAAAATATTGAAAAATCAGAGGAAAATCAAACGGATCTATCTCGTAGGGCTGGGCAGTATACCGATTCATACGAATATCGGTATATATTTTTATTACATAAATGTTTAATATACCGCGGTACCGGTGTTTTTGATTACACAACTTTCGGAACGCTACTCTGCGCTGCGTTTCAGACCAGACCCTTTTCAACGTTGCACTTCTAAATAGGAAGGTAAACAGTAGCGCTCTGGTGTTAGTTACAGTGTAAATCATACGTGTAAATGGATAAAAAAAGACACAATTGAAAGCTCTGAAGCTGCATGTGAGCATGCCTCTGCTACAGGAGAACAACACTCACGGACACAGAGGCACGGTTAGCTTAGCATGTCGGCAGTAATGCACAAAAAAAGAGAGCAAAGGATCACAATTTTTTAATTCCTATAACGCGGAAATAATTCCTGGTGGAGCTGCAAACAAAACGCTTCCTTATTCACCATAAGAAACCACCACACCATTTAAAGCTAGAACTCAAGCTAATGCTAAAGCTAAGCTAAAGAGCCATTGGGCTGCTGTTGTAAACTTGTATTACTACTAGTGTGGTATTGTTCTGCAATATTCACTCATCATAACAGTAAAATAGACCATCATAAGTCAATCTACTGCAATAATTCCTCTCACAACCAGTAGAAAATGCTGTGAACACCTGATTATCCATGAAGAAAAAAAATACCGTAAGACCGTTAGAATTTTGAAAAATACTGTGATATACATTTTTGGTCATAACGCCCAGCCCTACTATCTCGCTTCTTATTTTATGTTGCTTGATATTGCTTCATTTTAACTGTCGCTAGGTTCGACAACTATTCTGCCAATGTAATGGTAGATGGGAAACCAGTGAACCTGGGCCTTTGGGATACAGCAGGTCAAGAGGACTATGACAGACTCCGCCCACTTTCCTACCCGCAGACGGTAAGCCTGGCAGAGTTCTGTGGACACTGCTGTTGATAGAATCATTTCATGTTTTGTTTAGAACTTGGAACGATTAGTAACAGAGTGGTAACATCACTGTTTGTCATTCTTTTCAGGATGTGTTTCTCATCTGCTTTTCGCTTGTGAGTCCTGCCTCATTTGAAAACGTCCGTGCTAAGGTGAGCAGCGCCTGGGAATATGCAACGTGAACAGGATTTGTCTTTGAATACTGAATCACTCATTTTGACTGAGAAATGTAGTTGTTATTTCAGAAAGATAGAATTAGAGGTATTTTTGCACAGGTGACCTAATGATAATTTAATAACCAAGTAGACTACAAAACAACCATTAAACTGAGTGGAAAGTAATTGTCACCTAGCAGTAATTTGTAGAAAAAGTTTTGTTTTTGGGTTGTTGTTTTTTTCCTGTTGAAATATAACTTTATTGTCCACCGAGATCCAAAGCTCATGGTAAACAACAAATGTACAGCCAATGAATATTTTATAAAGTAACTTAAAGTCATCGGGAATAGGTGTACAGAAATAAAAGGAAATTCAGATGGCGGAGATTGTCATAGGTTGTGCCAATTTCTGTTAAGAATTAGATAAATGTACTAAAGCTTGGCAGTTAGAAGTACTTTTAACATCCATTCTTACCGTTGGTGAATGGTGGCCTGATTAAACACACACTTAGGCTTAAGAGGTTTTGTGAGATTTACTAAAACTAATGATTACTTTACCCAGACTTTCAGTAAAGTACTTGTATATTGTAAATTTAAACTGTGATATTATCGAGAACTCTTCATGATATCAACATTCCAAACTCATTTGGAGATATAACATCATACTACATCAATATTAATTTGACAGCTAACCCAACCTGTGGCTCTGGAGCCTTATGTGGCTCTTTGACTTTTTTTCAATAGCTCTCCATTGCTTTAAAAAAATATTCAAATAAAGAATTATTTTCCTACAGAGGGTATTAATGATTAATGACATTGACGCCAAATAAAATCTTGAAAAAAATCATGAAATTTGTCAACCTAAAAATAAATGACATTGTGCAATAATAACCTTCCTACTTCACCTCCTACAACATCTACAAACCCTCAGCTTTTGTTGCACCTTTGGTTTACCTTAAGTTTTAAATCTCTGGTAAGATAACTAAATCAACTAAAAGACTTTTCTGGAAGAAAATAAATATATTTATTGTGTGGACAGATTCCATGCTTGATATGTGGCAAGCAATTAGCCCTTCAAATACATTCTTCTTTGCATAACATTATTTGATATAATTTTTTACACTATATTGTCTTCATTGAGAAATTTTTTTTTTTTGGCTCCGGAAGGACTTTAATCCAGGTGAGATGAGGCAGGTACAAAATCCAGTGAGCAAAACATTTAACTGTGAGCCAGATAGCAAAATAATAATCATTTTGCTATCAAAAGCCTTGTCTGTGTTGTCAAAAAAATTGCTTTTTTTTAGAAAAAGCCTGTTTTCTCAGCTTTTTACTCTGAAACTGGTGATTTGTGTAAAACTTCTCTATTCAATGCTGATTACAAACAACAAACAATTTATTTTATCTGATGAAAGTAGAGACTTTAATCTTTCAGAATCTGGTGATTGTCATAGTACAAAATATTCTGTGGGTTTTTAAAAATTAGTCAAAATGCTCTAAAACAGCTGGCACTGAGGGGGGTAGAAATTCTGAAAATGGCTGGCACTGAATGAGTTCACATGTTAAAGAGCTAATTTGGTGACGTAGCTTGTAAAACTTGTTTCTAACAATCAGTCATTTTAGTGTATCCAGAGGAAGCTTGTGTTCATGATAAACAAACAGGAAATCATTGTGCTTGTCCTGTTTCCTTGGGTTTATTTTTAGACTCACTGCCTGTCAGTGTCGTCTCCAGACACATCAGTACGGTGGCCGTAAAAGCTCATAACACAACAAAACACGCCCTGAGAGCCACAACACAACACAGAATGACGAATGCCACAACACAACACAAAAAGGAAGTGCACACACATACGAGTGCTCACGACGCAAAAGCAGCCCGGTAAAGGGTGAGGAAAGGATCAGGCACCGACACCAACGTTAACGCCACTCTTCTTCGTGGATTTTTACTGGACTGCTTTTGTGTCGTGTTGTGTTTTGGAGTTTGTATTTGTGTGCATTGGTCATTTTGTGTTGCGTTGTGATCAACATCAGGCAGCTGGAAACAACGATTAGGTTCTAATCAAATCAATTTGTGTTGCGTATGTGCAGTGGTACCCTGAGGTTAGACACCATTGTCCCAACACTCCCATCATCCTCGTGGGCACCAAGCTGGATCTGAGGGATGACAAGGACACCATGGAGAAGCTGAAGGAAAAGAAGCTCTCTCCAATTACTTACCCTCAAGGATTGGCCATGGCCAAAGAGATTGGTACCAGCTTCACTCTGTCGTATTTTTTTTTTTCTGTGATGTTACAAAGTTGGGTTGAGACTTAAGTGTTTGTGTTTTCCTCAGGGTCTGTCAAGTACCTGGAGTGCTCAGCTCTGACTCAGCGTGGCCTTAAAACTGTATTCGACGAGGCCATCCGGGCCGTCCTTTGCCCTCCGCCTGTGAAGAAGAAGGGGAAGAAGTGCACGCTGCTCTAAGACTTCCTGCACTGGAGCCTTTTACACGGGAAGATGAGCACGAGTGGTGAGGGTGGCTAAGACACGGGGGGAACAATCCAGAAACACAGAAGAACAATGTACGTCAGATTCTGTCCTTCCACAGTAGCTACAACAGTTAAAATGATACTAATCAGATTAAGGCGAGGGGGGGAGACAGACTTTCAGAGACCCTAGTGTGTGTTTTGTTTTTTTTTCCTATCCATGTATACTGTATAGATAAGAATCTAAACATATTGTGGCCTTTTCCATTGGATTGGATGTTTTGTAAAAATGGACCGTGGAATGTCTCATTTGTTCTTCCACCGGTTGTCGTCCTTTTGTTTTGTTTACAATCCCGGCTGAGTTGAAGACCAATTACCAAATACACTCTGTGTTTTAGCTGTAATGTAAACCTGTAGTTTCATCTGCTCACATCTCCAGCTTCCAGCCAATATTCTTCTCTCCTAATCCATTTAGCTCAGTGATTGTCTCAACTTCACCGTGTGTTCAGGAAGGCAGACGTGCCACTTTCAAAGTCTGTATCACCTCTAATGAAACCCTGTGCCAGCTGAGTTCCTCCAGTCCTGTTGTCATTCATTTTTTACATGTTAAAGGATGCATGAATCATAGTGAAAGTTCAAAGTGGGGGTCTGCTTACACCAACAGTGCTGATAATCCTTGAAAAACACAATCGATCCAGTATTGTAAGCATTTGGGCTCTAATCGTTCCTGTAAACTTGATGGTATTTTTTTTTCTTCTGTAGTTTTTTTTATTCCCTCAGTCTGAGTGGTGAGGCCACCCTGGAGCACAAAGATTAAAACATGATTACATATTAATGTGGCACACTTTTATTTTTTATTTTTACTAGCATCACTACTGGCTAAGCAGCATCATAGATGAGCACCTACACCTGCTAATAACGGTAACACACCTACTGTCGGTTATGATGTCGTATACAGTGTACTCATCTTTTTACTTTTTTTGTATTCTTCCTCACAAAGGTTTCACTCACTCCCTGTATTGTTAAACTAACACTATGAATAATCTTTTTATTTTTTGTTATTACCTCTACAATTAATGCTTCTTTACCCCCTCCACCCTGCAAGCATAGCTTTTTGTAATTAATGCTGATGGCATGTATGTGCACCATATACTGAAAACTAAGATTAGAACCGCTACAGCTATATTTTGTTGCCTATTTACAATAAATGTATTTGAACTAGATGGGGGGGCTAAGTACATGTTGCTGATCGGTATTGTACTCATACATCGAGCTGTGCTTTAATTCAAGCCAATGTTGTGACTGTTTAGTTTTATGGGTAAAAGCTAATGTCACCTTTTTGAAAAAGTCAATAAAATCTTTTAAAGCTCACATTCTGTTTGAATTTGCTGCAGTTGCATCATTTTACAACTGGGTGGTGTGACAAACTCACCTGAAACCAGTAATTTCACTGACTTAAAGATTAACATTGATGTAGAGCAGGAGTGTCACTCATTTTAGTTCAGGGACCAAACCACCAACAGTTTGACCTTAAGTGGGCCACAGATTATAGGTGGAAAAAGAGCAAATTCAACATTGTGTCCTGGTATAAATGATATATAAATAATAAAGTATGAGAGTATACCACTCCCTGCAGGAACTTCAATTAAATTACCTTGGTTTTGGGAAATTGCAAGGCATAATTTGAGGAAAATTTGCTGGATTTTGGAAAAAGAGTTCTTTCAACAATTTGGGAATGAAAATTATTGCCGTGATGCGATATAAGAGCTGGAAATCTTAGCTCTGCAAATAAAGTGGATTTTAATTTATTTTTATATATATATTTGGAGGGGCTGCAATATCTATAACTGAATTAGTTTGTAATTTACAAAATGTTTCATGTTTTTTCTCTTACTTTCTCAAGTGATGCTCTTAAGGGCCGGATTTGGCCCCCGCAACTTAAGTTTGACGTGTGATGTCAGGTTTTTATCCATTACTTTGTTTGCAGTGCATCAGCACTTTAGTCACTGAAGAGGTTGGTACAAGTTACAACCACAGAAATGCAGGTAGAGGATTCCTGCAACAAAGAACATCAAAGGAAGAGATAAAAGAGCTGACACTTTCTAGGGAGGAAAAGATTGAAGGGCACAGACTGAGTGTGAAGTGGCTCAAAGGTGCAGATAAGAGAGAGTGGAAAACAGTGATGGGACGTAAGCTCATGCTTGATCACCCTGTAGCAGGCCACCTTTGATGAGGGTATCTAGTGTTACAAATGGCGAAACACCCCCCGATTTAAAGGAACACCACAGATGATGGGTCTTAATATTTACATCTGTCCCATATCTGTGAGACAGCTCCCACACCACTGTCAAATGGTTAACCTCATGTTACTACCATCTTTTAGCACAAAGGATGGTTTAAATTCACATCCCGCGTTTAAATGATTCATTTATAAAAGATTTAGCTAAATGTATTCAAAGAAGTGGATTTGATTAATTTTGTGCAATTA
This sequence comes from Gouania willdenowi, assembly GCF_900634775.1. Lineage (NCBI taxonomy): Eukaryota > Metazoa > Chordata > Actinopteri > Blenniiformes > Gobiesocidae > Gouania > Gouania willdenowi. Next base: position 13,871,750 of record NC_041051.1, on the reverse strand, counting down.
ATGCACGATTGTATTATGTTACAATATGAAAATGGATGATTTAAGGTGAGAACAAAATGGTTCAATTACAAATTAAAGTGTAACATTTTGAAGTGACTGATGATAACTTTGTTTTTATTGTATGTAAATCAACAAACATTTCAGACTAACTGCTGAGACACTGTGAATTTCTCTTGGAGATGAATAAAGTATCTATCTATCTATCTACAACAATACAATAGTTTGAGGCACTTTACGTATCCCAGTCACAAATGTTGGTCTTTAACCATTAAATGTTAAATATGTTGTTTTTCTGTTTGACACCTATTAGCGACCGATATCGAAAAGCGAGAGCGATTAAAAACATTCTCTTATCATTACAAGAGAACCAAACTTTAAATAAACATGTCAAGAAAACTGACACTTCATTAAGCAACAAAGAATGTTTTGGCACAGGTGCCACAGACAGTCCATGTGAAATACTATAATGACAATTATCTTCACTCCACAGGCTGAGTGGAGCCTCAGGAATCCACAAACCGAAGCAAAGCTCCTGAAGTTGAAGGAATGCTAGAAACGGTAAAAAAAAAAAAAAAGAAGAGTATTCAGTAAATCTGTTCCAAGTGTTTGGCATATACTCGTGGACAGATTAGTTTCAGCTAATGTACTGTATTTGGTTGTTTTTAAGGCTAGTGTCATTAACACACATTTACCATTCGCTATAACAAAAAGGTGAAATAGGGCTGGGCGATATGGACCAAAATGAATATCTTGAAATTTTTTCTCAAAATGCCGATATTCGATGTAAAGCCCGATCATTTTAATTTAAATAAAGTCTTACCAGAAAGACAATTCTGGGTTAAATTTGCTGATGCAAATTGCCACACAGGCTAAAACAACATCACGGTGCTTTAAGATAAAATAAAGAATAAGTTGTGTGTGTGTAAGGAGAAAAAAATACACAATGGGACAACAAATATCCAAGAACAACATACATACCAAAAATACACAAAATGGCTCAAAAAGACATCTAAAAATACTGAAAAATAAAAAATAATACATAGGACAACAAAATATACAAAAGGAGTATATTCATTAACAAACAGCTGCACAATATGTGCCGCTTTTGGCTTTTTCTCCTCTAAGGGACAGCACGTGTGAGTGAGTTCTGTAGTGTGGCTTGTTTAGGGGAAGGTCTGGGTTAGCACAAACTCAGAAATCATCTAACTGTGCTTTTCATTTTGTTCTGAGAAATAGTGAACGCAGCAACTCCTAAAATGAGTATTTTAATACAAAATAATGTATGAAAAATATTGATATATCTTGAATCTCAATATACTGTATATTGCCCAGCCCTAAGGTGAAACCGTTTATATTTAAAGAGCAGAATATGAACTTGTTTTTACTTTGCATTGGTTAATATTTACCTCTCTACCAGCTCTGCTCCGACTATGTCACAAATGTGGTATTTCATGTGGAATTTCACTTGCGTAGTTGTCCGACGTTCCTCGATCTCTGACTGCAGGACTTCACCATATTTGGACTTCTTCACCATGGCGAGGACGGCTTTACGGCCTAAAAAAGTGCAGTGTGCGATGGTTAAAAACAGATCATTTGTGATCAAGAAAACAACATCAAACATCAAGAACAAAATATGATTATGAGTCATGATTAAAAGCAACCTTGAATGAAGTACTTGGTGAATTTTCCAGAGTTTGGAATGGAAAGCCACCAACTGCCTGCATCCCTCACAGTCAGGACTCCAGACTTCACCAGCTGCCTGAGGGGTAAGAAGAGAAAGTACAGTATATGCTGGGTTCCAATGAATTAATGAAAACTCTACTAATCTGCCGTAGAAGCTTAAAAACCAAAAGCACACGGGGGAGTTCCTCCTTACGTTATCTCAGAGTCTGTGAAGAAGAACTCTCGGAGCATCTTGTCTTTGCTGAAGCTCAGCTCAGTGCAAGAAGTCACCACTTTCTCCAGGAACTTCTCCACCACTGGTCGGGTCACCTTGCCCTCCTCTCCTGCCAGCACTTTGGCTTTATAGTCCGAAGTAAAAACCAGGCCGAACGCTTCGGTGTCGAATCCCAGCTGAAACATGAGCAGCTCTCCTCCTTCACGCAGTTTACTCTGAGTGCCACAAAAAAAAAAAAAATGCCGAGAGGCATTTCTCAGCATTTATTTATTTTGCTAAATTACTAAATTATACACATTAAAAGATAAAAAATGGATAAACAGTAAGGGAAAAGTTAGAAATCTCAAAATGCTTTTTATTGGAGGCTCAATTAGTAATCAATAAACAACAGACAAAAACAATAGAACTTTAAAAAAGATATATATATATATATATAGTATATACAGTGTTGGGAGTAACTGGTTGCTTTTGTAATATGTTACAGTAATATATTCCTTTTTGAAGTAACTCACTAGTGTAACTCATTACAAAAGTGAAAAGTGGTAATATATTACTAGTTACAATTAAAGTAACTCAAGTTACATGCATATTTAAGTGCATATTTGCTTTGTTTTCACACTGTTTGCAATTATTTGAGGAAAAAAGATGATCATTATAGTTAAATATAACTTATGGGGAACAAAAAAGAGCTCTCTGCTCCTGAAACAGCAGAAGTATTTGAAACAAAACTTAGGCCGATGTTAGTCGAACACTATCAGAGTGATATGATTAGTGTTCTGGACCAAAAAGTAACTCAAAGTAACGTAACTCAGTTACATTTTAAAAAAACAGTAGGATTGCAATACAAATATACTACATTTTTATTCCAGTATCTAGTAATAAATATATTTCAAGTTTACAGTAACTTACCCAACACTGTATATGTATATGTATATATATATATATGGGGACTATTTTAATTATATAAGATTTTTCAGAATGACAAGTTTAAATTGATCATAATTATTATGTATCATCAGTTTAAAATGCATAATTTAGGGAAATGTGTTATATTTGCTGGCTGTGTTATGATGTCAGTCTGAATTCTTCACGGTGATCAAACACATTTGTTTAAACCAAATATGTGATGGAAGCAACACAGTCTTTTAAATGTGCTTCAGACATTGGAACTGTCTTTCATTTTTGCAACTAAAAAGTTTAGAGGCAGAAGGAGGTTGTCATGTCTTGTTATATACATATGTAACATAAGATAACTAAGATAAATGATGGTTAAAATGATTAAACATACAATAACTTTAAAGAATGATGAATGGGAACTACTCACCACCTCCTTGTCCACCAAAGTCTTGTCACTGTGGATGCTGTAGAGCTGGTGCTTAAGCATGATTTGAGGCAAGGCATCATTGAAAAGCTTTCTGGGAAATAGTGTCTTAAGATACTCCAGGCTGGATTTGACATCAGTCAGTCCTTTCAATAAAAACAAGCATAAACCCTTTATTATTAACTTCACCACAAACGTATCCAAATTCACTTGATGAGTCCAACTTACCGTCACCATTAATATCAACGCCAAACGTTTTGGTCTCATTTCTTCTTTTCTTCACCCTAAAAGTGTCTGAAATTAGAGCCCGTTTCCTGTTCATACCTGCACAGGATCAGAAAGAGTATGATTACAACAATCCTTGGCCATAATTATTCTGTTCACAACACAAGTACCGGTAGGTGAATTCAAAACCTGATGATCAGGATTGGATAAACTGAGCAAAGCTTTGGTTGTATTGTCACTATGACTAAACCAGGGGTGTCAAACTCTTCTTAGTTCACGAGCCAAATACAGACCAGTTTGATCTCAAGTGGGCCACAGATTATAGGGGTGTGTGTGAAAAATTTGAGCTATTTCCACAATTTGAAATTAAAAATGACTGCATTTATGTGATAATAAACAAGAAAGTGTCTATTTGTACGGTTGGCGTACGGACAACCCCCGGTGCTATTCGTACGGTTACCAAAGTATACGTAAGTAACATCTTAGGGTTAAGTTTAGGGTATAACTCAATATCGCAACAATTTTTACAATTAGGTTTATGGTAAGGTTTAGTCACGCAACCTAAACTGGCCAGTGACTGACCTATCACGTGACCTAAACTGGCTAAATAGGGGCGCTGCGTACTGATAGACTGTTTGTGATATTGATACGGCAACCATATGGATTGCCACTGCCTATAAACAAAAGTCATATCATGCAAGCCCTTAAAAATAAAGTGGATTTTTATTAAATTGCTGAATTTGTCCACCTACAACTGGATCATTTAGTAATTTACACAATAATACATGTTTTCTCCATAATTTTTACATTCTGTGGGCCGAATTAGATGCTCTAAAGGGCCGGATTTGGCCCCGGGGGCCTTGAGTTTGACACATCTGGACTAAACCAACAAACAGGAACAAAACAATCTTGAAATATGCAATATATGGGAATGTGCAATAGCTGTTTCTCCATTGGCCTATAAGTTGATTTCTTTTATACATATTGTCCTAATGTAGTACTGTATTCCGTTGGGTACGGTAGTCCCAGTCTTATTGTCCATAATGATGGTACAGTCAGTGATAGTGATCATGGAAAATAAAGACAGATGTTTTGGTTATAATAAGTTAATATATAATGATTGATCAGAGTGAATGTATTCAACTATAAAACTACAAACATCAAATACATAATATAAGATAAATCAATTTCATTGTTATTGGACAGATACATCCAGACACAATATTATTAACTGATTTTAGAGAGTGTGACACTTTCCACATACGTTGAATTGGTTTAATTCGCAGCACCTGCTTCATAAAATGCTGCTAACTTTCGGGTTTAAATGTAATATATTAGCTTCTACTAGCTCGGTTGTTGACCAGACTCCGTTCATTCATGCTAACACACAAGCTACTCGCGAGACAAGCCGTTTAAAAACAGTCCTCACCTGTTAGAATTACGGTAAGTATGTTTCCATTCGACCTCACACCGGTGAAAAAGCACCAACATTAGACATTTGACACTCCAACTTCTTCGTGGATAAAAAAGATACCACCGGAAATGACGTAAACAACGGATCTGATGTTGCCAAGTTGGTCAAGATTCTCGGTTTTGCTGGGATTCCACCAGTTATAAACATTTTTGTTATTGTGCACTACTTATAATAAAATAGTATAATTTTAATAAAAATTAAAAAAAATATATCAAAGTTTCGTTCTTGCGTATCTATTTCTTCATAAAATCTTGGTAACTAAAAATTTAGTTGTATGTATAAGGTCCATAAATAGCAGTGCTATACTGTAAAGTTGTTTGATAGGCTTTAATCAACAAGTAGACGATACATGACCTGTGTGTTTATAGTTAATAATTGCTGACTCTGTTATGACTGATTAGTGAGAATAATATAGTCTAATGATCATGTTGGGGCGGGAAGTCATTAGAATTATCTGGCAACAAAAAGGCGGAAGAAGCATTCTCAGTGGGTTTTGAAGCTAGCTAAGATAAACATCCTTAAAAACGGTTCGTAATCTTAATTTCTTAGTTTTTATCTACTATTTTTTGTAGTTTTTAGTTACAAGAGATTGTGACTGTCTAACCAGGTCTATTTTAAATGTTATAATTGTTCCTAAACGCAGATATTTTTTTATTATTTATAGCGTGGGATCAGTGTGTGTTTATGCTAGTTCATAGGTTCGCTCACAATTCTGTGACTACTGTACCAACTACAAAAGGTTTCAAAAATACGGTTCACGGATCCGTAACCAAGGAATGCGGTTTTTAAATACAAAAGGTTTTAGTTATAAATGCACCTTTACAGATTCACTGACATACCAAGCAGCGCAGATGCACACACTTCTTTCAGCATCTCTGCTTTAAAAGGCCATGTTAACACGATTGTGCCAAATGCTTTAGTATTACGAGTGAAGTTTGAATTGACAAATTGTGTAACAAAGTGTTTGAAAAATCAAAAAGAAAAAAAAAACGACAACTTCACCACCAAGTGAATGATTTACCTTAAAAGAGATGGTAGACTCCTGATATTTATCATAATCATGTACATTTAGCTTTGTTGTATTAGTAACACCTGATAAAATACTAGGGATGTCTCGATACAACTTTTTCCACTTCTGATACGATGCCGATATTGTAGCCTTGAGTATTTGTCGATATCGTTACGATATCAGCACAAATCATACATACTTTTCTTACTATTTCTGATATTTGTTTTCTGGCTGATATTGGACCGATATTCGATATCAATATCAGATCGGGACACCTCTATAAAATATGTAAATATGTATTAACAAGTAAATTTTAAAAAACTTTTTTTTTTCACTAACAAACAAGATAACATGCAACAACTTCCTCAGTTTTACATCAATGCACAGCATTTACAAACATGACCTAAATACACCACCAAATACAGTTCAACAGATCATAAATTACACCCATAACCATATCAGATGTATGCACCTCATGTAAATGAGCACACTGAATAAAAATGTGCACAGTATTAGCAATGGAAGTACTGTCTCTTTTAAAAATTATTAAACGTGTGAAATCACATTTAATCCATTGATGGAAGGAACTACATGTACATTATATTATTCTTTGGGTTGTTAAATTGTCCTGTTTCTACCAGGAATGAACCCCAGCAGATCCCACGGCCGACAGTCATCAGCGAAAAGGGAGAGGGATGATAGTGAAGGATCTCATCATGGACATAAAAGCTTCAAACCAAACCATTATCACCAGCATCAGTCTGTGTCACACCATGGACAGAACACCGTGGGTTCCCAGTCTCTGTGCACCAGGAGAGAACTCTATGACCGAGGCTTTCCTGTGTACAAACAGCCCGTGGAGGTGGGATGTTTCTCCCTTGACTCCCACCGGAGGTTTTTTAATGACAGCAGGCAGCTGAGGTTCTACGTAGAACCTGACAGGAGCCCGAACTTTAACCTCAGGGATGGATACAAAGACCGCTTTTTGAAAAGAGACGACGGTGTCAAGGAAAGGCTGGACCACCTTCTGCGATGGATCAAAGCCAACCGATCAAAACTGAGCTCGAGGTTGCCTGCGGATTCATCACGGTACGTTTTAAATGCTCGCTAACCATTTCTTGTCATGGCTGCTCCTGTTGGTTCTATGATCAGCCTCTGCTCGTCCCAGTGATTTAGGTGTGGACTTTGTGACGTGGCGAGGCCATCTGACCAAGTTGCTGACCACTCCGTATGAGACCAAGGAGGGCTGGCTGCTGGCTGTCACCAGGTTCAGAGGCACGTGGTACATCAGTGAGGTGGAGACAGAAGCTGCTCAAAGGGAACGGATGAACCGCACAGAGAGGCACGAGGAGATGATGTACTGGGGCTACAAGTTTGAGCAATACACGTGTGCAGGTAAATATCAGCCATTATAACAGCAGAGGTGTAAAGAGTACTGATATATCCTACTGAAGTAGAACTACTGGTACTTGATTGAAATTGTACTCAAGTACAAGTAAGTCATGCATGAAAAACACAAGTACAAGTAAAAAGTACCCTGTGACCCCCGTACTTTGTTTTTCTGTTCTTGTTTTTTTTAATCAATGTTGGCCATTTTTCCAATCTCGACTATACAATGTACCTACATACAGTGGGGCAAAAAAGTATTTAGTCAGCCACCAATTGTGCAAGTTCTCCCACTTAAAAAGATGAGACCTGTAATATTCATCATAGGTATACCTCAACTATGAGAGACAAAATGAGGAAAAAAAATCACATTGTAGGATTTTTAATGAATTAATTGGTAAATCTCTCTGTAAAATAAGTATTTGGTTGCCTACAAACAAGCAAGATTTCTGTCTCTCACAGACCTGTAACTTCTTCTTTAAGAGGCTCCTCTGTCCTCCACACGTTACCTGTATCAATGGCACCTGTTTGAACTCGTTATCAGTATAAAAGACACCTGTCCACAACTTCAAACAGTCACACTCCAAACTCCATATGGCCAAGACCAAAGAGCTGTCAAAGGACACCAGGAACAAAATTGTGGACCTGCACCAGGCTGGGAAGACTGAATCCGCAATCGGTGAGCAGCTTGGTGTGAAGAAACCATCTGTGGGAGCAATTTTTAGAAAATGGAATACATACAAGACCACTGATAATCTCCCTTGATCTGGGGCTCCAGGCAAGTTCTCAACTCGTGGGGTCAAAATGATCACAGGAATGGTGAGCAAAAATCCCAGAACCACACGGGGGGACCTAGTGTATGACGTGCAGAGAGCTGGGACCAAAGTAACAAAAGACGTGTCCTCCTGCTTAAGCCAGTACATGTCCGGGCCCGTCTGAAGTTTGCTAGAGAGCATTTAGATGATCCAGAAGAGGATTGGGTGAATGTCATATGGTTAGATGAAACCAAAATAGAAGTTTTTGGTAAAAACTTGACTTGTCGTGTTTGGAGGAGAAAGAACACCATACCTACTGTAAAGCATGGGGGTGGTAACATCATGCTTTGGGGCTGTTTCTCTGCAAGGGACCAGGATGACTGATGTAAAGGAAAGAATGAATGGGGCCATGTATCGTGAGATTTTCAGCAAGGGTATTGAAGATGGCTCAGAGTGCAAACAATGTTTCAATATTATTCATTAAATTTTTCATGCAAGCGATTGGTTTAATTTAGCCTTTGATTAATTTATGAAATATGTTATTTACAATATGAAACTTGAAACTATCAATTCATTTCATCCTTGCTCTGAATTTCCTTTTTTTTTTTTTTTACGGCACTTTTACATTTGGTTTTTTTAATGCAGGTAATTAGTCTAACTTCGTTTTTAATTTGTGATTTATTATGAAATATGATGTTACTACTTGTCAGTTCAATGCAAAAGGGGGGCAGAACACCAAAAACAGTTTGAGAACCACTGCATTATTTATAATGATGATACATTTTAACCATTTTCCAATCTCTTTAATGATCCGTGTCATCCTGCAGATAATCTCCACAGTTTACCTGATTCAGGAGGAGTGGTCAACACTAATGAGGCCTTCTGCACCGTGGTACAAACCCGGCTGGCCGATCACAGACTCCTTTTCTCTGGTGAGGTGGATTGTCGTGATGGAGACCCTAAAGCACCCCCTCCTCCCGCCTGTTACGTGGAGTTAAAGACCTCCGCAGAGATCTGCACACCCAAACAACGCAGCAACTTCCACCGGTAGCTGAAGTGGAAAATCATCCACTCATCCCGGGGTTGGTATCGTCGTATGAACTCTGTGACTCTGCTGGTCCTCAGGTTCAAACTGCTGAAGTGGTGGGCTCAGTCCTTCCTCCCGGGGGTCCCGCGTGTCGTGGCAGGTTTCAGAGATCAGGACGGAGTTGTTGTTTCAGTGGAGACTTTCCTCATTTCTAAGATTTCCCAACTCATTAAGGTACAGTATTGCGTCATGACTTACTTAAAAATAAAACCGCTCAGACTGTTTAAGATGAATGAAAACACTTAAAATTCTCACTTTTTTTTTTTTAACAGAATGAATACAACTGCTGGAAGCCAACAGTTTGTATGAACTTCTGCTGTGATTTCTTGTCTTTGGTGAAGCGTGTAGCGACTGAAGACAGTCATAGGTGAGCTCAAAGAAACTCCGTAACTGTAAAACTACAAAAATACTGCTAATATCTTTTTTTAAGAAAACTCTATCGAATAGGGTTTTATAAACAGTTTCCTCATAACATCGGTTTTATACATTAGCTATTTTCATTAATCGCCAGACTCTTATTATTTTATTGCATAATCTATTGATTCAGGAACTCGTCTTTTCCAATATTTTTGAAATAATTTTTGACATTGTCTTGCAGTAAGGCAGTGGTTTTGACCCTTTTTCTTGTCATGACCTCATTTTTATATTATAAATTTTCTGGTGACCCCGTAGACTTTTTAAAAAAAAAAACAGTTTTTGATGTTTGTTATTCTGTGTTGAAGGTATTGGTGGAGCCAGGATTAGTGCACAAAGTGACAGGATAGTTTTATGCTGCATTTTATTTTAACTAGATTTGTATTTTTTTTAAAAAAAGTGAAAGTATAGAACGCGGTTGTTTGGGATTGTGGTGTTTTAATTTGAAGTAGTATAGTCATTTTAGAAAATTAATAATATGATTTTAATCAGTAACTTTTATTATTACTAGACATTTCAGCGACCCCCATTTTATTTTTAGGCGATCACACATGGGGTTATGACCGCAAGGTTGAAAAACACTGCTGTAAGGTGAACTAGAGTCTGAGATTTTTCCGTTTCAAATTTTCTTCAGTTTTGTTACAGATTGGATCCATTTCCATTTTCTTTCCATTTTATCAGCTTTTCGCAATTTAGATGTCATTGCTGGCTTTTAAACTTCCCAAAATGGTGACAAACCAGCTTAATACAGTTAATGGAGTTAACAATTGTTATTAATTTTATATTTCTCAGCTGTAGATATGCATGTCAGTAAAGGTTTAGTCTTGTAGCAGATTGTTTGCAAGAACTGTCATTTCCGTCTCTTTGCCCATCCGTTTATGGTGAAAAACTGCATGTAAATGCATGATATTGCAACAAAACATGCACATGAGACTATATTCATTGTTATATTGCCATTTCTTCTCCGACAGTCTTTAGTGTGTTCTCTTTCCAGACCTTCAGAAAACTACCATTCTATTTCCTTTAAACATAAACAATATATTTTTAATTATTTTCACCTCGGTTATTGTGTATAGTTGATCAGATTTGCTCTGTTCATGTATGAGATCATTTCTGTTCGGATTGTTTTTAGATTTATTTATTTAGAGATGATGAATATTAATACAAATAAACAGTGTTGGACACAGAAATAAAGAAACGCATAAAAGCAGGATTACATGGAAGTTCAAGGTTAGAAAACAGGACAAATTAAACATTACTTTTATCATTCTAGACCAGGATTAAATATCACAACAAGCAGGATGATCAGATGTTAATTAACTCCATCAATTGTTTGAAGGTAAATCACGCTGGACTTATTTTATAAAGTCAAAAACACAGTGTCTTTGACTTAATTTAGATTTTTCTGCACCGGTTTTATTACCTTTGCACTGCTTTTTAATAAATTTGTCTATTTCAGTGTGGTTTATCTTTTTTCCTGGGAGCCCCGCAGAGATGTGACCTACTCCGTCCACAGGGACTCCCAGTACTCCTTCCTCCCTCACTGGTTTGTTGAAGAGATGACAAAGACCGAAGACTCCCACCAGTCCTGAATGACAGGACAATCAATGGACTATAGAACGATCGTACCTTTGTTTTTATATTCTACGAGATCTGTTAAATAAAACAGGCTGTATTGTTTCTGAACTTTGTCATCTTGTTTTAACAATAAATTGATATCCTAAACAGTACTGCAGCATTAATTTACACAAATATTAAAAAGAACAAGATGCACTTAGGACAACATTCGTGAATGAACCGTATTATAATACGAACAGAAGTAGAAAAGTTGTTTTGTTTTTTTTTTTTTTTAATCAAAATAGAAGTCATAAGTGTAAACCATTAACATTTGTCCCTATGACACATCCACTAACCAGGCTGGTACTTAAGCTTTAAATTAGTAAATGTGTCATTTCTACTTTGAATTAAAAGCATCTTCTTCCCTTTTGTTTGAGAGCACACATTCAGACAACAAAATAAACAGAATGGCAACAAGGCCAGAATGGACGCACACTTCAGTCAGCATCAAGGGAACTGGGACACTTGATGGTCCCAGTCTACCCCCAGAAACCAATAGAAGGAAAGAGGCTGCTATTGAGATTAAAAAATAATACTCATGACTTAGTGCATTGTGTGTTTAAAGATCAAGTCATTACACGTTGATCACTATTTCCATGACATAGGATGAGTTTGGAGGCACTGGATGAGATCAACAAACCATAAATAATGTCCCTGTTAACATCACTGTGAGCATAGATCATAAACTGAATCGCTGGGAATCATGTCTGAAGATGAATTTAAAAATTAGTTTGAGTGCAGTGGTATCAAAAAGGAGGTTCACAAACCAAATCCAGCACATCAGTAGACCCTGTTCAGCCTGTTAGTTTAATGTAAAGTTTGGAATGGACTAAGTTGGATTTATTTATTTTTTCCCTCAGTAAATGTATTAATGGCAAACATATTTTTATAAAAAGAAAAAAATCCTTTATAATTATTTAACATTTAAACTATAGGTAAATTTAAAATAATGTCAACAGTAGAGCTATTCAAAATAGGGTTGAATTAACCATATTTGTACAACAATTGGTAAAAAAATGAAAATGTACGCAGTTATTGCTGTTAATGAATAATTACGGGAATGTCAAACTAGGATTTGGTCGTTGAACCAACGTGAAAGTTTCACTTTCTAAATTAGTTTCACTGTTAAACCATGAATCACAGCTCACTGAGACTTTTAAAGTGAACACATATCAGGACCTTCAGAGCCACTGTTTAAACATTTGAATTCATGTTCAGTAATTTTGGTTAGTTAGTTAACCATCATGGGAATGTAGATTAGTGGTGGTTTTATTAAAGGATTCCTAATTGATTTTTCACAGGAAAACTAAAAGTCAAAGTTTTTCTGATGATCTAAAACATGTTTGGTCCTTGAAATTCAATCACCTCCTGATTTCTTATTTCAGTGCAAATGAAACCATTCATTCAGTTTCCACATTCATTTTAAGCCTGGTGTCCTAACTCCTACTAGCATTAAAAGTCAATCTGTTACACAGTAACTCATTTGGTATGATTATGAGACAATAATCCGCTTTCCTTTACGACGTGAAGATAACTGAACTATGTCAAAGGCTCTGCTTAGGGTTACGTGTGCTGATCAGTATCCTTAAAGGCCACCAGTCCAATTATTATTACAGTGTGTGTGAGTGATTGCAGCATTAACACATCATTAGGCACCATTCATGCAGTTTAGTCTTCAGGAATGCTTTTTTTGTGTTTCAGTGCTTCAGTTTCTTATTCAAACGCATGAGTTTGAATGTAGCAGCAGTGATCTTCTCGTAGATGACGAACATGAGGGCGGCGGTCAGCACCGTCTGCAGCAGCTTGGCCTCCAGGCCTTTGTACAAACCCAGGACGCCGTTCCTCCTGTGACACACGTAACACATGCGCGTCAGCGGGGCCTCACGGCTCCTGGGTAACATGCTGGTTGGCAGCTGTGCTCACCTGATGCGATCCATGAGCAGGGTCAAGATGTTGGACAGACTTCCCAGCACACCTCCCTCACCGTCACTCCTGTACTGGCCAAACTGGTGAAGGAAATAAAGCGGTGGGAGAGACAGCATTAGATTTAATTCATCAATGGTAACCTTGAGGTGCAAGCATAATGATATTATGGTAAGCAGGGTTGCACTGAAGATAGAAGAGGTTCTCAACTGGTCTCACCCTGGGACCCACATTTTGCCACGGGGACCCACTTTTTTTTTAGAATTCAATGAACCAAATTTAGTTTTTCAAAAACAGCTGTTGAAAACGCCAACATATAATCTTCTTTAACCTCTTAAACTCCAGCCACTTTTCTCAGAAAATTACATACCCATAACAAACAACATCATCAACATCCCGCGCCACATTGTTCTCATTATAACTCACAACCTTTTCATAAATGTCCTCAATCTAACTTAGATGTATACATAAGAAAATATTATCACATGAGAATATTAAATTACTATCTGAAACAGTTTCTAAGAAAAGTTGTCCCCTTTGAAGATACCTCGAACAGAGTAAAAAAAATGGCACAAGAGCAATGACTCCGGAAGAAATAATTGAGTGCTTCTCATTTTCGAACTCCATCAAGGTATTAATACCCTGAAGCCACACACCGAATTTAATTATCTTATCTTAAATGGTTTCTAAGAAAAGCTGTCCCCTTTGAAGATACCTCGAACAGAGTAAAAAAAACGAAAAAGGGCAATAACTCCGGAAAAAACAATTGAGCGCTTCTCATTTTCGAACTCCATCAAGGTATTGATATCCTGAAGCCACATACCGAATTTGGTTATCGTATTTTAAATGATTTCTGAGAAAAGCTGTCCCCTTTAACTCGGAAGGACAGACGCGTGGGCGGACGGAGCTCAAACCTACTGTATATCCCCCCCCTTCAGATTTGTGGTGAGGGAAAACAACATTTTTCTAAGCTTCTCATTTTTGTTTAGATTGAAGTAGGACCCGTAGTGGTTACAGATTCTGTGACATTTTGGAAATATATGACACTAAGTGACAATAAATTATGTTTTAAATACACAAATCTGTAGTCCTCCCAAAAAAAAACCTAGAGATTTATTTTTACTCCGGTTTCTGCTGTGCCATGCTATTTTTTGTTCCACTCTTTGATGCCGTTATACATGGGTGTTTTTCAGCAGTGCTTTGACCAATCAGAATGCTTGACACAGCGTTTTAAAGCTCAAAACCTGTAGAAATTCTTGATATCAAACACTATGGGACCGGGCTTTTCAGAGCTTATAAGTAAGTAAGTAAGTATTTATTTATAAAGTGCTTTTCGCAGATAAAATCACAAAGTGCTGTACACAGAAACAATAAACATACATTTACATCACATGTGTAGCATCATAAAAGGGCAGTAAAAATTAAAAATAAAATCTTGTTAACTAAAAGCTTTTTTGAAAAGCGAAGTCTTCAAATGTTTTTTAAAAGTGTCCACGCAGTTCATCTCCCGGAGAGACTGGGGCAGACCATTCCAGAGTCTGGGGGCTGCAGCCTGGAACGCCAGGTCTCCTCTGGTTTTAAATTTGGTTTTTGGGAACCTTAGTAGACCCTGACCTGAGGATTGAAGGCTGCGTCCTGAAGTGTAGGGACACAACATGTCTGAAATGTATAGAGGAGCCTGGCCATGCAAAGCCCGGAAAGTTAGAACCAGTATTTTATATTCAATCCGGAAATTGACAGGGAGCCAGTGCAGGGAGGAAAGTATCGGGGTAATGTGTGATGTTCTGGACGTACCGGTCAAAAGTCTGGCAGCAGCATTTTGAACCATTTGGAGTTTACACAGGGTCGACTTATGCACATTGGAGCAACTTTTGATAAGAAACAACCAATTAAGACACAATTTGTCATCATTGGTGACTTTTTCCGCTGTGTATTTTCTGATTTTACAGCGTTGTTTTGGTATGCAACATACCCGACCTGTATATCAGTGGATTCAGCTCGGCCTGTAGTTTCAGGTAGGCTGTTATTGAGCTTTGTGTTCATTTTGTGACTCACAGCAGTGGAAAAATCTGAGTTTGCCGAGTTGTCGACTTTTCCCTCTTTGAACATAATGGCTTGGTGTGTGTGTTGTGTTCTGAATGTGGGGTGGCTACAGTTTGAGCTGCTATAGTTTCTTAGAATTACAGAGAGGTATAGAATGTGGGATTTCATTCATTCTTTACAACATTGAGACCCGTGAGAGTCACGGAAGCTGGAGCTGCCCCCGCGGGCGGGTCCCTTGGGGATGAAGAGGTTAAAACTTAAATCTCTATACTTTCCTGTGCAACATGCATTGCACAGCATGCCTGTCAAAAGAAACACTTCTTTCAAAATAAAAGACTAGTCCAACGTGAGAGACATTAAGCATTGATTTATTTTTGACCAGCTGTCCGCGACCCACTTTTGGGTCCCGACCCACCAGTTGAGAATCGCTGGCCTAAAGTGCACATGTATTAGGCTTTAAAGCTGGTGGATGATTGCAAGTAGTTCACCTTACATGCACAGATGAATAATTTTACATGTTTTTTTAAACAAAGTTTCTTATAGAAAACCAGTGGCGTCCCTTTTTCATTTATCCTTGATTGATTCAAACACACACAAAAAAAACTTCATGTTGAAATATATAGAATATATAATATATAGAAGCAAGAGCTAAACTTTTCTGAAAAATGGAATTTCACAGTTTGATAAACATACCACTTGTTTTTGATATTAGTACTTGAATTACAGCTAGTTACCATTGACTTGATCTCGCAAGTTTATTAAAATTAAATAAATTGTATTTCATACCATTTTGTACTTGTAAAGGTGAAATATGTAATTATTGATAGTGCAATGTATATCGTATTGTTTAGTATCAAGATATATCGTATCTCGACATGGAAATCACGAATCATATTTTATCGTCAGATTCATAGCACTGCACACCGCTGGTATTTAGTGTCCCAGATTTTCCAGTAGAAAGGGCTCATGCTAGTCAGAATGCAAAAATAGATGTAACTCCATCCGCTCTTACCCTCAGAATGGCCTGAACCGTCTGCAGAGGATACGTTGCTGTGGTAGCGACGGCCTTCGCTATGGCACCAATGGCAAAGATCTGTGCTGAAGAAATCTGTAATGGGAGATAAAGATTTACCCAAGTCATTATTTCTGTAACGGCTCTGAGGTCAGTTGTTGTTGTTGTTGTTGTTCTCCTCTATGGAAATCCTAAAAGTAGGGCGAGTGAAAGAGTTGGTTTTCTGTTGATGGAAGAAGGAAGGCATTGTTGAAGTAAAGAAGGATAAATATAAATATTGTTCTCCCAGGTGTACCTGCACAAATTAAGTTATTTGTTGCGTAGGGGCCATTAGTGAGTATTTAGCACCGCAGTGTGCTGCTTGTGACCTCTCACCTAGGCCTGGCCCATATATCGAGAGTCCAGATAAATCGCGATTTCTGTTTTGACGATATAGAAAATTACAACATCGCCTATATTGATATATTTGTATTTAAAGCTTTTTTTTAAACAAATTGAAATACTTGTGTTAGGGGTATGAAAAGCTCAGTTTGATGATCACTGAGTGCATCCTAACCCAGACCCTAAACAAGCAACACTACAGAACTCACTCACACGTGCTGTCCCTTTGAGGATAAAATGACTAAAGTTGCACATTTTAAACAGCTGCTTATTAATAAATGTGCCAGTGTGGCATTTGGCAACAGCAAATTTAACTCAGAATTGTTAAAAAAAAAAACGCAAATAAACCGTATATCGACATTTTGAGAAAAAAATATTGAGACAAATGTTGGTCCATATCGCCCAGCCCTACTCTCACCTTTCTGCCACCCTGCCCAGCTCTTCTCTTCATGGCTTCATAGAACATGAACTGTACTGCTGGGTTGAGGACGAGGATGAGCGAAGGCAGAGTGCCGTTCCACAGAGTTCCCACTCCCTCGTTGGATATGATCTGACAGAAAGCATCTGAAAAAGAAACAATAACATCAAAGCTGTGACATTTTAATAAAGTAAAAGCTTCCAGTTTTCTCTATATACCATAGATGCCCTTGTAGTGGGTCTGATGCAGCTCTTCGTTCCTGAACTTCACCCCCTGCAGCTTCAGCCGGGTGTTCACCACCCACATGGGGGTCGTCAGGAGCACGTTCACCACTCCTGTATGAAACGTGATGATAGTCAAAGGCCCAATGCTACAAAAAAAAAAAAAACGTTGATCCACTGGGATCATGAATAATCGTGCGTTCACACCAAACGGGTCAACAGCGTCAAGTCTACATAGACAATATATGGTAGACGCAATCTAGGAGCGTCGAGAGGTCCCGCTGTGCGGCGCAATTTGAAGCTTTATGCACGTTTTGAGATTTCAAGCTTTTAACTTGTGTCTGGTGCCTCCAACGTGGCCGGCGCTAGAGTTGGGATTGTTGAACTTTTGAGGCATATCGCAGTGCGTCGACCAATCAGGAGCTTTCCCCAACCGTGACGAATTCAGAATAATGAAAAAGAAATTCACCCACACTTCTCTATAGCCCTCTGACATCACAGTGCACACACTGAGTTTCACCAAAACACAACCGACCAGAAACACCGCCTTCTCAACACAATAATGTTCCCCACCACTTCACAGTCACGGGGTGAATTATGAACGTAACTGCGGCAACAGAGAAGCCCCTCCCCTAAACGCGCTCTCTTCCCACAAGCGTCCAACTACGGGCGTACGGCACGATTTTGAAACGCGTTTGGTGTGAACGTACCATTAGAAGTGGTTTCACTCTGTGCTCGTACCTGCTGCCACCCCCATGAGCAGATCTTTGCCTGGTTGGGATCCGCCTGGACCAGCTGCTGCCGTAGCTTTCTTCAGTGCATTAAAGGTGTAGAAGTAAACAAAATTGGAGCAGCAGAGGCTGGAGATGACTGGAAACCATCCTCGGTACAAAGACTGTCTGGGAGAAAATGGGATGGTTTCCAGAATGAGCTCAACTTCAGGGATGGAGATTTAACTGCATCTGTTTGCAAGTTTAAACCTAATCTTTACTTACAGACCCTCTTCTTTTGCAATCTCGGCCAGCATGAGGGGGGTTGACTTTGATTTCCGCTTTTCATCCACTGGAAACCGGGAACGTGGTGAAGAAAATCAGGACAGAAGCAACAAAGTGTTGTTAGCATTCTTCAAAAAGCAGTTTTAGCACTAATCGAACGCTTATTTCTAATTCGGTCAAACAGTTTCAACTTTTTAAAACAAACTTTATTGTTTTCATTAGTCCTGATTAGTGAGTCTGCTTTCAACTGAGCAAATTAATTAATTTGAGAGAAGTTATTAATGCAAATGTCTAAAATAAGGGACGATAAGATAAAACAGACCGTATTGTAAGGTGTGTGTGAGTGTTTGCACTGTGATGAACAGTACATATGGATTAGAGATTGGAGATTGTTATCGGCCAACCAATATTATCGACTTACACATATCTAAAAAAAGTAATATGGCACTTTTTCCATAACTCCAGTTGAATAAGTATTCTTATTTTACACAAATGATGTTTTATAAAGAATTCATCCAGTGGAACGTCACAATAAAAGTAGCTTAACTAGTTATTTTACAGAGTGATATACTGTATTATAAGACCTACATTTATATGTATTATACTGTACATATATATATATATATATATATTAGAGATGTCCCGATACAACTTCTTCACTTTCAATATGATACCGATATTGCAGCCTTGCGTATCGGCCAATACCAATATTGACTCGATATCAGCATGAATCATATATACTTTTATTACTTTTTTTTTTCTTTTTATAAAAAAATAATGACTTATTTTGTAATGTGGAATGTTAGAAAAGGCTTGATGTAAAAACTGACCCATTTATTATTAACCAATTGGTTACATACATCTGAACTTTCAACATAATATCTACAGTAGAGGTGTAAGACAAATGATTTACTCAATCTTTAAGTGATCATGAAGACTTAAGCACTACTAAATAGAATAGAATAAAATAGAATACACTTATTGATCCTCTGAGAGGAAATTCACGTGTTGCAGCATCACATTTTTATACAATAAAAAAGCGCAGACATTAAGAACAAAAATAAATACCAACATAGGATAATAGTGCAAAATGTAGAACTGTAGGACAGACATAAATTAGGAAAAACAACAACAGAAAAACACAACAAATGTGCAAATGACAAAGAGAAGGAATTTGTCTAAGTTTTTACCCCACTTACACATAAATAATTGATTATCTATTGTTAACAAATATAGCTGTACAAGCTGTCAGTGGAAGGTTTAAATGAAAGGACTGTGACCAGTGTGTAAGGTGATAACACTCACCCTGCAGTCTGCTCTTGGCTGTGTCTAAAGGGAAGAACACTGTCATGGCCGTAGCACTGCCCTGGAACATCAGCACAACAGTTATCATTACAGTGGAACTGCACAATGAAACCACACACTCAGACAAAGCCAGGGAATCGGTTATTTATTATTTTTATTATTATGCAAACTCAAAGAATATATTCTCCACCTAACATGCTACACGGTAAGAATATAGCAGATTTAGTTCAAGTGGTTATCGGTAGTTACCATCGCTCCAGCCACAGCGTGAACCAGGGTCTCATATGAAAGCAGGCCGACCGCTGAGCCGCTAGAACCGGACATCTCTGATCAATCTGCTGCTGAGGGACGACACGAAGCGGTCGGTCCGGTTTGACAAGCAGCGGAAAGGTTGAGCAAGAAGAAAATATTCACTACAATAACTTCATGTTGGGAGTGTGACAGAGAGAGAAGAGGTAGAAGTAGACCGTGGACTACAGATGTAATGTTGACTCCCACTTTACGATGATTGGTCGGCGCTCTTCTTCTGGTTGCTTTTTTTTGGCAGTTGGCTTTCACAAATCTGCTCATTACCGCCATCTACTGTTCAATGTTTTACAGAGACTGTCAGCGTTTTATCCATGACGACTGGGCAAAACTTGCCTTTTTATTTTATTTTATTTTATTTATTTTTTAATGAATCCCCTACTCCCTCAGTGAACTTTATGCAAAAAACCCACCAGCCTACTACGGAGGAAGATTTTTTTTTTTATTATTTAAAAAAATAAAATAAAAAATAAAAATAAAATCAACACAAAAAAATAAAAATGTTTATTCCAATTAAAAATGTATATTTTCAATCAAATTATTTGGGGCTCAAAAACATTTTTTGCATTTAAACACTTTTTTTTTCGTAGATTGAATATATTTTTTGATTGAATTTTTTTTCTTTGATTGAAATGTTTTTTTGTTTTTTGTTTTTTAATTTAATAATAAATACAGAAATGTACTACCCCTATGACCAAAATACAAAAAGAAATTGACTTAAATAAAAAAAAATAATAATATATACTATTCAATCAAAGAAATGTTTACTTCAATCAAAGAAAAAAAGCATTCAAATGCAATTATTAGGGTTTCAAATATTATTTTGCATTGGAACACTTTTTTATTGAAAAAGTTTTTTTTTTTTTATCACAATAGTGGGTTTTTTTAAAAAATTGAATAATGAAGACACAAATCTACCTCCATACGCTACGTGGTTTCCCCACAGGTAGTCCATTACAACAGTGCTCAATCTGTGCTTTACACCAGTTATTCTCAACAGGTGGGACGGGACCCACAAGTGGATTGCGGACCTGTACTGGGTGGGTCGCGGACAGATGGTCAAAAATAAATAAATACTTAATGTCTCTCATGTTGGGTTGGACTTGTCTTTTATTTTGAAAGAAACTTTTCTTTTGACAGGCCTGTTGTGAAATGCTTGTTGCACAGGCAAATATAAAGATTCATGTTTAAAATAAAGATAATATGAATTAATAAGAATACATTTGGTTGGTTGAATTCTTAAAAAAAATGAACAGAAAAGTGGGTCGCGATTTAATGACGGTGACAAAATTGGGTCGCAGGGTGAGACCAGTTGAGAACCACTGCTTTACACAGGTGGTGGTGTCAGTGCTATGTATGGGAGAGACCTCAACTTTAACTTTTATTCTAATATTTTATGCAAGGCCTCCACTTGCCACATATTTTTTATATGTATGTATACTAGTATTTATTGTGTATTTTTATTTTTATTTTTTGCTGCTGTAGCAAGACATAATAATTTTTATTTTGCTTTTTTGTATTGTATGCATTCCTTTTTATTTTTATTTTTATTTTTGCTGCTATATATATATATATATATTTAGCATTTTCTTATTGTATATTTTTCTTTTTCAATGCTTTAACAAGTAAATTTTCCCATTGTAAGATTATTAAAACATAATGAATCAATCAATAAAAATGTTTAACTGGCTCTTGACGTACACAGTTAAGTTAAACATGTAAACTTATCTGTCCAAATACTTACAATGAACATGTATGTGTCACTGGACATGTGTACTACATGTGTAAATATAGGAGTCACATTTCTCCTTTAATATAATAGACACATCGCTAACAAAATCCAGTGCTAGACACAATCACAACACAACATAACATGGGGCAAGTTTGTTTTGCCAACTCTTGTTTAAAGGCAGATCAGAGACAGTCTTTTAGAGTGTTCAAAGTCACCCTTCTAAATTTTTTTATCGTAGAAAGTCAAATTAGTCTCAGATTAGCCTAATTTATTTGTTTACTTGCTGAATTGTTGTAGCCACCCAATTTGGCACCAGTAGAACATAGCGATACTACTTTTTTCCTCTGCTTTTCACTAACTGATCAGATGAATGAGATTACATGAAATGGGATTTGAGTGTTAATATATAGACTATATTACTTTTTTCTTTTTTTAAAAAAAAAAAAAAAAAAACCAAACACATACCAGCTGGTGACAGAAGGATGTCACAAAATTTTACAATTTCATCATCTTACAATAAATACGACCATATTTGAGTGTACGCTTTAGAGGCAAGAAGCAGTGGGGCGTGTCCCCGGTTACTCAAAGTTCAAGGCAGTGTATAAGATGGACACGTGCCAGTTTATTTAAGGGCAAAGGTACAGAGCAAACAAAACTTTATCAAGTTTAGTGCAGTTAACCTATTATAGATAGACAAGCATGATGTAATTCCACTATCTCTGTCAAACTGTTCAGCAACACTAACCACTAAAATTACATATTTTTTCATTTCAAATTGTTATTCTGTAGAAATTAAAACAGCACACATTATCTCAAACAACAGTATTCTATACTTTCACTTACTCCAATATAAATCTAGTTTTTTTTTTTTAATTATTATTATTACTAGTGCATTGCCGGTAGGAAGTATATCTTGCTATAGAAAGTGGGAGGTTAAGTAGCTTTTTCATGGATGGTTTTCATGGGAGCTTTAACACACACACACATACACAAGCGAGCGCAATTTTTTATTATTATCATTACTCACTTTAGTTACAAACGTTGCTCACTGAGGACACCTGCTGGTCAATATTTACGGGGTGTTTTTTTTTTTTAAATTAAATACTAGACCCACTTTAGTCGTTTTTAAAAGACCTTTGTGCAGTCACTCCTGTAGACTACCTTTCAACAATGAACTGCTCTGAATTGAGCTAAATTTAAGTCAATTTTATGAAATAATCCACGAACGGTATCATTGCAGTCCAAACAAATCCGATGTTGCACACCTTTGAACCAAGCAGCAGCCATGTTGAAAGTCTCAGGTCAATTTGAACCTGATACGCAGATATTTGAGAAACACACACAGACTAGAGAGATAGATAGATAGATAGATAGATAGATAGATAGATAGATAGATAGATAGATAGATAGATAGATAGATAGATAGATAGATAGATAGATAGATAGATAGATAGATAGATAGATAGATAGATAGATAGATAGATGGATGGATGGATGGATGGATGGATGGATGGATGGATGGATGGATGGATGGATGGATAGATAGATAGATTATTCTGTATAAAAATATCTGAATTGGTGCTTTTTCTGCACTAATCCTGGCTACTTTGTATTTGTATACACAGAATGACAAAGATAATCAAAAACCCACCTTAAAATCGTCAACTCCTCCGCACCCGTTCATCGTCCTACCCTGACTCCCTCTTCCCTGTTCCCTTCCCCCTCACCTAGGTGTAACACTGCCCTATCTTTTTATATTCTCCCTCTAATAAAGTTTTTCTTACCCGTCCTCAGGGAGGGCTGGTGTTGGTCACAATTATGCAATAAAAAAAATCATAATAAAACTTGCATTGCTGTCACAGAAAGATTGCACTTCATATATAGTGTTGACCTTTGACAGCATGTGCAGACAAGTAGGACAAAATAAAATATAATCCAAAACATCAATTTCCTTTGCTTCAACAATTCCACTAAAACAGACTGAAAGAAAGTGATTGGGCTGTTGGATGTAATATTGCGTCTGCTGACAACTACAGTAAACTGGACTTTGCTTCTGCTTTATGGCTCTGAGCTGCTGATACGCCCAGTGATCACTCTGTTTGCTCAGCTCTGTGGTCGCCTCTGCTCAGCCTATGTTAGAGGGGGGGGAAACAAACAGGATAAAGTGACAGGTTTCTTATTTTCTGTTCTGCTCAGCCAAAAAAAATGTCGAGATACCACAAAGCTGCCGTGGACGGATATTTGGACCTTCTGAAAGAAGCCACGAGGAAGGACCTGAACACTGCGGATGAGGATGGAATGACTCCCACCTTATTGGCTGCTTTTCATGGACATGTGGATGCTCTTCAGCTTATATGTAGCAGAGAGTAAGACATTTCTATCATCTGTTCTTTAAACCAATTCCATCATTTTACTTCCACGTGTCAAACTAGGGTTTTAGTCACGCTCTTTATTATAAACATGGAGTTTTATCCTGAATAATTGAATACATTTAAATACAATCATATTTACTCAAAATGTGTGTGTAAAAAAGAAGCTAAAACAATGAACAGGAGAACTTTTTTTTTGTTTGTGCAAACTTCATGAGCAAAAACTTAGTTGCCATCTTTGATTATCTCTCTCCCATTAGTGCAGCCACATTTTTAATGAACTGAATCCATCCATTCTGTGACACAAAGGAGTCCTTTATTTCTCAACCCCCCACCTCCCAATCTCCACCTCCTGCCTCCATCCAAAACAACAAAAGACCAGCATCTACAGTATGTTTCTGGGTTATTTAGTAGGACATATCTCAGTATTTTCTGCTTTGTTCACTGTCGACGTAGGCTAAGATTTGTGATAACTCAATGCATTCAGACTGCTATCAAAGCCTTTATTGCAGTGATAATGTGACACGGGAGTGAAGGACCGTAAACCCCAATAGCTTACTGATTAAATGTGAAAGAACATGTCAAAGAAAAAACTTTGTGAAAATATTTATTTCTTTAAATTGGCGTTATATAGAACAATGAAAATAGATAACTTTACTGATAGAGAAATATTGACATATAACATCTACTTTTTTCTCATTATGTGTGAATTGTATACATGACTTCCACTGTATTATCCTATTTTATGCCATAATAACATATTTTAATAAGGTATTTTAGTAAAAGCAACACAATGGAAAATATTGCTGCTTCTATTATTTAACAGCTAACTCTATATGAGGCTGCATGTTCTTTTTGACTAAGGCATAGAATAATCAACAGTCAAGATTAATTTTTAAACTAAATTAATGAATGAATGAACCACTGCCTAAATCAATGTTTTTCAAACTTGGGGTCATGACCCCATGTGGGGTTGCCTGGAATTTAAATGGGGTCACCTGAAATGTGTATCAATTAATACCATTAATTACTGAATAACATTATATATATATATATATATATATATATATATATATATATATATATATATATATATATATATATATATATATATTAAATTAAAACACAACACACAATGTTAATCAACTGTATTGTGTACTTTCACTTTCTTATACATATATCTAGTTTAAATAAAAACAGTATGAACTTATCTGAGCTGGCACACCTTGTCACTTTGTGTACAAATCCTGGTTACTCTGTATTTGTAACACAGTATAACAAACATGATTAAAAACTAATGCTAGAAAAAAAGTCGGCAGTGGCTATCCGTACGGTTGCAGTATCAATATACCGACATTCTGTCCATACGCAGCGCCCCTCATTAGCCAGTTTAGGTCACATGATACGTCAATCATTGGCCAGTTTATGTCACGTGAATAAGACTAAACCTAACCGTAAACCTAAACCAAACACTAAAAATTGCTGCGATACAGGGTTAACCATAACCCTAACCCTAAGACGCTACGTACGTATACTTCTGTAAACGTACCAATAGCACCGGAGGTTGTCCGTACGGCAACCGTACGAATAGACACTTTCAAAAAAGTCTTTGGGGTTGCTAGAAATTTGTCATATAAAAATGGGGTCACGATCCAAAAAAGGTTGGGAACCACTGGTCTAAATAGTTTCAGGCTTTCTCTCAGAAATGATCATCAAAGTGAATATCTCCACATAAGACTGTGGCAATCAATGCATTTCTAAACATGTTGATCAGAGGGATGTAAAAAGATAGAACTAAATCTATACATGTTGTTTCTTTGTGTGCGCCACACAGGGGGGATCCTAACAGGAGTGACATCTGGGGGAACACACCCTTGCACCTTGCAGCGGCTAACGGACACATGCACATCCTCAGCTTCCTGGTCAACTTTGGTGCCAACCTGTTTGCACTGGACAATGATTTCCACACAGCCATGGACGTCGCTGCCTCTCGTGACAGAATGGACTGCGTGCGTTATCTGGACGCTGCTGCCTCACAGCAAACAAACAAAAACCCAAAGAAGGTTGGAATCCTGAAGAAGAAAGCTGTGAAAGAAGCAGAAGAACGTGTGAAACTTTGTGAGGGGGTGAAGAAGAAACACCAAAGCAAGATGTCTAAAATGCAACGTGGAGCAAGCAATCCTGGGTCTGTGTCGGAGGCAAGCATGGCACCGACTTTTGCCAACGGTGGCACGATTAAAAGTGTCAACGAGCAGTATTCCAAGCTCATTGCTGCGAAGACATCTGACTCTCTTTCTGCAAGAATGAAAGGTACACTTCAGAAGAAGCTTGGGATAAAAGATAAAGGCACGGCACAGAAATCAGGAGGAGATGATAACGTGATCTTCCTCAAACAAGACAACAAAGCATCCGAGAAGCCGGAGTTTCTGGATGTTTTCAGTGAGCAGGACGAGGCCGTGTTGGAGGGAGGAAATGAAAGCTACGAAAATGATGATGATGATGGCACAGAAGAACCAGGTCATGTCAAACAGTCCATCCTCAATCGGCCTGGTCTTGGTGGTCTGATCTTTATGAAAAAGATGGGGCTGGAGTCTGAAGATGCTCCAAATAGGAACAATGAGAGTCTGGGTTACCTTGTTCAAAACCAGTTGTTTGAGACAGAGGAAGATGCTGCTAGCTTTGGAGACACTGGTGATGCTGACCTTCCATGGGATCAAGAAGATCTGGGATTGGACGATGACGATGATACCTCTCCTTTGGATGTGTTTCTGTCGGCCATCTCCCTGACAGAGTTTGCTCCGGCCTTCAGCAGAGAACATCTGGACTTGGAGGCACTGATGCTCTGCTCGGATGAAGACCTGAAAGGCATTCGCATCCAGCTGGGACCCAGGAAGAAGATCTTAGAGGCTGCTGCTCGCAGGAGAAACACACTGGAGACTCCTGGTACCATGAAAGACAGCTGTTTGTAAATTCTAATTAAAATGTACTAATCAAATCTTTTTTTGTAATTTATTAAACAGTTCGATGAAATTGCTTTTAAAACTTTAATTTTGATTTAAAACTATATTCTTAATTTACTAATAAAAAAAGTTGGATTTCTTTTTTATCCAAAAATGTTTAAAAAATATTTAAAAAAATTAAGAATGAGGAAAAGTATTGTTTTTATTATTGAAAAATAATGAGGGTTAACATTATTTTTAAGATATGTGCATTTTTATGTTTGTAGTGTATCTATCTATCATCTATCTATCTATCTATCTATCTATCTATCTATCTATCTATCTATCTATCTATCTATCTATCTATCTACTGTATCTATCTATCTATCCATCTATCTACTGTATCTATCTATCTATCCATCTATTTACTGTATCTATCTATCTATCTATCTATCTATCTATCTATCTATCTATCTATCTATCTATCTACTGTATCTATCTATCTATCTATCTATCTATCTATCTATCTATCTATCTACTGTATCTATCTATCTATCCATCTATCTACTGTATCTATCTATCTATCTATCTATCTATCTATCTATCTATCTATCTATCTATCTATCTATCTATCTATCTATCCATCCATCCATCCATCCATCCATCCATCCATCCATCTTCAAATATTTATGCAAAAGTGCCATATGTAGAAATTATAATTGAAATGTTGATCCACCAATGTATATTTTGTTTCTTCTTAAAATGTCTTGAAGCTTAAATAAACACCCCCCAAAAATAAACATTTTGACAGTTTTTTGTCTTTCAGCCTTTGAAAATAATAATAACTTAAATAAATAACTTTCTGCATTGTTTTTTAGTTTTTGTTTTTTGTTGTAGTTGTTATGTTTGTTTTGTAGCTATTAATAAAAGCAAGTGGCTGTTTAGATTGGCTTGTTTAAAAGCAGTGATAATTCAAAGATGAAGCTACCCATTCAAAGGGTTGCAAGATGAAGTAGATTACCGCAAAATCTGCTTTGAAAACAAATCTATGTTATTTGGACAAGTTTGAAATTAGCTTTGTACAAATCTTTATCAAAATAGAGGAATGCGAATAGATAATCATTGCAGATAATAATTGTTATTTTCCACCAAATGAGCAAACATGTTTGTTCAGGCAGCTCCACATTTGGAAAAATAAATAAAGATAAATACATAAATCTAGACCAGACACATTCATGTGGATGTGCTAAGGGTTCGGCAATATATTGTGTGACAAGATATCATGCTATCAAAATGTCACAAGATTTTTCTTGAAGAATGTCATGATGATGATATTATTTGTTTTTTTATTTTCTCTATTTTTAGAGTGACACTTTTTGTACTTTAAATGGGAAAATGTGTCTTATTTATGTTGTTGATTTTTTTTTAAATAATCTTATTGAGTTGAAAAGGTCATCATATCCAGATTGATTATGTAAGTATGGCCAGAATTGACTTCAATAAAAGCATGGCTATTTCTTAAAATATATGTATCTTTTTTTCCCCTTACCAAAAAAATATTGTCTCGTATCAATATCGTAAGCTCTGTATCATATACGCCTCGTAAACTTTGTATATCATCCACTCCCGCCTATAGATTGTGCATATCTGATACATGTTTTTGTTGAATTAAAATAGATTTTGAATTGAATGAATAAACAAATTCTTAGTCGGGTTAAACCACAATTGCCTAGGTCAACTTTGCATGACATATGTCTTACAATATTTTTTGCATGAAAATACAAGTCAAATTAAGTTTATCTTTATTTATTCTATGACGGCATATGCAGGCATGGGTAAAACAAACAACCAAATGAATAAATAAACAAACACATAAATTAGGAGGGGAAAAAAAGTGTGACGAGAATCATGCTATTTTTAATTTTTATTATTTGAATGTTTTCAAAAGCTCTTACTGTTTTACTTCAATATTGCATCATTACATAACATTCATTATCGTGCAGCAGCTTTCTTTTCCAATGCAAATCACGTATCGGCTATGTAATGTGTGTTGTTGACAACAACAACAACAACAACAACAACAACAACAACAACAACAACAACAACAACCTTTGCATTACAGAGCTGCCCCCCCTGTTTTTATTTTTATTTATTTGTTTAACTTTCTTGATTATCTTAGAAATGCTCGTGAGTTAAAGCTACTTCATTTGTTCACCGTTTTGCCGCCTGCATTTATTTATCGCGGATGCAGTTTATAGACGAGCTTAAATTGCGGGAAACCATGCCTTGTACCTGGCAACCCCGACCTCTTGGCGAAAACCGTTGATCTAGGGCTGAGGCAGGCACAACTGTAAGCTGGAGAGCTCGTCACGACTATGGTTTTCAGGTAATGTGTGGCTTTGGTTGTTTTCCCCTCTGTGTTTGTGTCACTGTACCCGGACCTTCGGTCGGTGTGGTGGTGCTGAGGTGGAGCTCACCCGGAGACCCGTCTGTGTGTCTCCGCTAAGCCTCATTAGAGGCTCAGTCTGTGACTGTAGCCTCCTGAAGCTCAAAACAACTGCTCACTTTTTACTCAATCATTTAAGTCTGAAACGTGTGGGTGTGTTTTGTTGTTTTCTCTCTCAGCTTTGCTGGAAATGGATGCTGAAATACACGTCGCAAGGTCCGCGTTGCTAGCTTCAATTAACGCCAACTTCCCCGCGCTGGAAGACGAGCGTACGGTGACGGTCAACCCCAGCCCCACCACTCCCCCAGCCGCTCTGAGCAGCGAGGACTACATGTTCCTGGAGAACCGCCACCCTGGTACCGTTCTACGAGGCCTGAACAGCCTGAGGCTCAACAACGCCTTCTGCGACGTGACGCTGTGCTGTGGGGGTCAGGAGTTCCCCTGTCACCGCATAGTGCTGGCCTCCTTCAGCTCCTACTTCCAGGTACTCCAGGCTCTCTGACTATGGGCTCCAGATCACACCATCAGTCAGAGGTGTAGAGAGTACTGATATATCCCACTAGGGATGTCCCGATAGAACTTTTTCCACTTCTGATACGATATCTATATTGCAGCTTTGAGTATTGACCAATATCGAAACGATATCAGCACAAATCATACACACTTTGTAGTGTGGAATGTTATAAAAGGCTTGATCAAGTGATGTTACTCAGAGAACAATAGTCAGCAATTCAAGTTGACTTCAGTTATTTTTTATTGTCAGTATATAGTGGGAAAAACTGAGGGCGGAGACAAAAACTTATCTGAGTGCTTTTATCGGAGATTTTAGATGTAGTTCGATTAAAAATCCGATATTCGTTTTCTGCCTGATATCAGACCGATATCAATATCAGATCGGGACAGCACTTTATTCTACTCAAGTACAAGTAAGTCATACATAAAATACTAGGGATGTCCCAATACAACTTTTTCACTTCCGATCCAATACCGATATTGCTGCCTTGCATATCGGCTGATATTGATCCGATACGATATCGGCATGAATCATATATACATTAATTACCTTTTTTGTAGTATGGAATGTTAGAAAAGGCTTTATCATTCAATGCTGTTTTGGAGCCGTGCATTATGTTTAATCTGTGATGTGATGCATTTGTTGTCAGAGCATTTAATTTTTTTGTAATGTCATAATGTATGTTCATTTTAAAGAAAAAATTTTTTTACTTAGTAACTTTGGTAAAAATGTAGCTAATTATTGATTTAGAAATATACTCAAAAGTACATGTACCCATAAAAGCAACTCAGTTACAGTAACATGAATACTTTCACCTCTGCCATCACTCTCCAACGTTCACTGTTGGCTCTCAAAATCTATTAAAAACATTGATGAATTATGCATCAATGCATCCAAAGCTGGAGTTGTAACTAAAACACATTCAAACTATACTATGTGGTATTTCTAGCATTAAAAAGCATCATGTACAGTAGTCCAAAAATGATGCCCACTTTTTAATTTTTGTGTGGTTCCTAGTAGGGGCGTGCATTGCCCTGAATCTGACGATACGATTCACGATTTGCATGTCACAATACGATACATCCCGATATTAAACAATGATATACATCGCGTAGGGCTGGCCGATATGGACCACAACTCATATCACAATATTTTCATTCAAAATGGTGATATATGATATAAATCTCTTTTTTTTTTTTTTCTTTTTTTTTTTTTTTTAACTCAAAGTCTGACCAGAAAGGGTTAAATTTGCTAATGCAAAATGCCACACACACACAGGCACGTTTATTAACAAACAGCTGCACAATATGTGCCACTTCTGACCTTTTCTCCTCTAAGGGACAGCATGTGTGTGTGAGTTCTGTGGTGTCGCTTATTTAGGAGAAGGTCTGGGTTATTAGGATGCACTCAGTGATCATCTAACTGTGCTTTTTATGCTGTTGTGAAAGCAGCGACTCCTAAAACGAGTATTTTAATACAAAATAAATCCATAAAATTAAGATATTTGAAATTGTATACAGTATCGTGAATCTCTATATATTGTTCAGGCCTAATATTGTGATGTTAGTAATTAGAAAATTCAAGTAAAAATTGGAATCAAATACAGTTTATTTTTAAATTTGCTTTAAACAAATAAATGGTAACTCAAACTACTAATATCAAAACCAAGTGTCAAAAGTTAAACTTTTACTTCTATAACTGAGTTTTATTCTGTTAAGTTCTTAAAAAAAAAAATGACCACATGCAGCTATAAAAGTTCTTATTATGTTTAAGTGCAATCAACTTCCAAGTTAAAATGCATTAAGGACTATGGTAGTTCAACAACACTTCGTGACCTGGTTTAAACCTAAACATTTGTAAATGTGCTTTACTAAACAGATTTGGGTCCTGTTTGTCTGTGTTGACGTCTTCATTGTGTTTTTAGGCGATGTTTTCCACAGACCTGATCGAGTCCAAGCAGGAACGTGTAGCCATAAACGGGGTTGAACCACAAATGGTTGGTATGCTGGTGAGCTATGCCTACACATCAGAAGTTTACATCTCCAAAGCCAATGTGCAGGTGAAGTCCCAGACAGAAGTTCATCCTCTGTGTGCACGTCCTCCAGCAGCTGCACGCTCAGTCTTTCATTCTATGTGGTGCAGGCGCTGCTGGCAGCTGCTAATCTGTTGGACGTGATGGCCGTGCGTGAGGCCTGCTGTCGTTTCATGGAGCGTCAGATGGATGAGATGAACTGTGTGGGAATCCACTGCTTCGCAGAAGCCCATTCATGTAAATTGCTTGAGAGACGTAGTATGGATTACATTCTTGACCACTTCAGCACGGTTTGTCAGCAGGTGAGACACTAAACATTTTGTGCTACAATATTGAGATTGATCATCGGGTTGTGACTTTTTTTCCCTATTTTTTTTGGTCCTTGTTGGTTTATAACTTATTGGCAGAAATAAAAAAGCTGCTGGAGACATTTTTTTTTATCAGATAAATCCATAGTGTTGGCCTCATAGATGAATTTGCTAAAACAAAAAAAGGAAAATTGCTGCTCAAAAATTACTTTCCATCTCCACCATAAACACTCCGTGTATTGATATTATTGAAGTTTTGCGCATTGCATTGTGGGATGTGGAGTCCCGTAGACGGCTGCATCGAAGTGTTTTTTTTTTTTTTTTTGTTTTTTTAACTTTATTCTTAGTATGATTTCATGTCTTTGTCTCCAAAAAACTCTGCCAAGGTGACTTCCCAACTCATTTCTGGTGTTTTCACTGAATGGAAGGTGCCACAACACAATGGCTGACATTTAAAAATCAGAATCCGGACGAAGTGGAATGTCTCTGAGTGAGGTGATATCACAGGGAATACTGGGAACAAATTGCAACAACGTTACGCTCTCTGGCTGATACAAAATGTTCATCTCCAACAGCTTTAAAAGCCATTGTGACATTTCCAGCAGTTCTTTTATCATTCATTGTTTAATTATCATTGGTTCAAACCAATGAAGAATTGAATTACTGTATTTTATTTTTGGGTGCTAGATTTGACCCCTACTATCAGTCAGGAAAAGTAGGTGTCGTTTACTAGAGCAGCGATTCTCAACCTTGGGGTCAGGTCGCCAGATGCTTTCAAGAAACTAAGAATATTTTGGCAGCAATTTGAGCCCATTTTTTCTGCAACTACACCAAACTTGTCATATTTTAACCTATTTTCATCACTTTTTCTTGCCATAGTTTTTGTTCCTTTTAATGTATTTTTGCTACATTACTCCCATTTCTGCCACTTTATCAAAATGTAAGGCCTTTTCTGCACATTTTTTAAAAACATTTTTGACGCTTATAAACCCTTTCCACTGCTTTTCCCACCTAATGTCACAATGTTGACCCATTATTGTCACTTTTTTCGCTCTTTTCACCGTATTTCATTCTTATTTTTTGCCATTTTAAGCACTGCCACGCTTTGTCATGCCCCATTATTTGCCAGTTTAAACTAATTGTTCCTACTTTTTAAACTGAATTACCCTAACACCCCCCTCATCTCATTTCTGCCACTTTTAAGGCTGCGCTGCCATGAATGCGACTCCTCCTCGCATGTCCTCTGTGCCTCTTTAAGATAATTGAACTTGGCACTGTCGTGGGTTTCATGTGTGAAAAGGGATTAGCACAGATTACCCACTCTCCCAAGTGAGCAGCCAGTGTGGCCAGTCTGAATTCTGCATCTGTAAAATGTTTTGGCCTCAACAAAATTAGAAATGTGATCTGTCTCTGATGATATTTCACTAAAATCTGTGTATCCATACCTTTTTTCCTTCCCAGGATGAGTTTTTGTCTCTCTGTGTGGACAAACTGACAGAAATCCTGGACAGTGACCTTCTTAACGTATCCAAAGAAGAGATGGTTTTCGAGGCTGCGTTGCTGTGGTTGAATAAATGTCCTTCTCGGAAGCAGAATTTTGAAAAGGTCAGATTAATTTACAGTAAAACACTGGGATCATCTAATTAGCTTCACAATTTTGTATGTTTAGAGCTGCAGGCGTGTAATCCAAATCATCCTTTACTAGACACAGAGTTGAAAGTTTAGTGTGCTGTGTGAAAAAGACCTCCACTCAGCAGCTGTTGGTTTTAAAAGGCTTCCATAAATCATGGCTCACAGCTGCTTCATGAGCCTGTTTCCCTCTGGGCACGGACAGGTACAAGGACACTTGTTACTTACTGAATCTTTATAGCTGTTTGCAGGGTTTTGTCTGCCTTTTTTTTTGCACTTGGATTATAACTTCTCCATCCTTTTTGGACTACTGGAAATACTGTTTAGAATGTGTGATGGGATTAAGATTTGATAACTACAGGGTATTAAGCCACTTTTTAGAGAATCTCTTACTTGTAACTCCTGTTGTTTAAACTGTTAATTAGGGATGGGAATTGAAAACCGGTTCTTTGTGAGAACCGGTTCCCAGTAATCCAATTCCTAGGAATCATTGATTTGCTTGTATTTCAATTCTGCTTATCGGTTCCTCTTACGTCACAAATACGTAACGATAAACTCCTCCAGGTCCTGTGTATTGTGTTAATGCTAGCACCAAGTGGAGCTTCTTCCACCATATAGTTGTTTGCTGTCCTCGGTGCTGTGTTTGTAGCGTCTCTGTTGCTACGCTACTCGCTTCCGGGTTCTGTACACTTGCGCAAAAGTTCCTTCTTGCACGGACTTTTCTTCTGAAAACAACACACACACACCTCGTCGCCAGTTTATGTCCTCATAACAAGTAATCAATTATGGGAGTTGGACTGGTACTAATCGTTGTCTTTAGTTTACTCTTTCTTTTTATTTATTTATGTTTTTTAAGTTTGCTCTTTCACACGTTCACACACACGGCTGATGACGTGACATGTAACAACCAGGGGACGGCGTCTCTGAAGTCCCATTTATAGAAATGTTAAAAAAAAAAGGCAATTAATTAAAGCTTTTCCGTTTAAATACATAACAAGTGCAGCTGTACTTTTGGTTAATATGTTCTTTTTTTACTGAAGAATTATTTGTTTTATGTCTGAATTAGTTTTGTATCAAGTTGTTTAAGTTCAAAAGGAGCACTGTAACTGTTCTCAAATGTTTGTAGCCAAAGTTTAATGTATTGTATATATTATTAATCTATACCTGGTGGATTAAAAGAGTCGATATTCCTGCAAGAAATTAAAGAGACAAAGATAATGTAATAGAGAGTTAAAGCAGCACTTTCTTCCTTGAAGGTCCTCGAGCACATCCGCCTTCCTCTCATCAGTCCTTACTACCTCCATGACGTTATCGAGTCTCTGGATGTGGTGAAGGAGAACCAGGCCTGTCAGAGGCTCATCTCTGAGGCCAAGGACTACCTGCTGCTGAAGGACCGTAGAGGAGAGCTGTACTGTCCCAGAGCCAGGCCTCGCAGTTCCCTGGGTAGAGTACATCTATATCAATATCACTCGCTTATTTGTTTTGTTTTTCATTCCCTGCAAGGGAAACTCATGTTTGAAAAAAAAAAAGGCAGTCGTTAATTTGAATAGTCCTGTCGTAGTAGAGAAACCTTTTAAGTAAAACCAGGTTCCATACAAAATACTTTGTTTTCAACCATTAAGTCAATGGCTCATTTCCTTTTGTTGCTATGGTAACAGGGACAGCTGATGTGATAGTGACAGTCGGAGGAGAGGACGACAAGGTGGTGCTGCGCAGTGTGGAAAGCTTTGATCCTGTGACCAATCAGTGGAGGAATCTGGCATCTCTTCCCTTTGCTGTGAGCAAACATGGGCTGGTCGTGTCAGGTGAGACTCAGTCCTAATAAAGGGGAACGGTTCCAAGCACGTTTACATCAGATATGTGCCAAGATCTTTAATTTGTCCAACATTTCCCTCTTCTGCTGCAGATTCAACCCTTTATTTGGCAGGAGGGGAGTTTCCTGATGGCTCAGCCAGCAGAGAGATGTGGTGTTACAACCCTTGCTTCAACTCTTGGATGGAGATGGCCCCCATGAATGTAGCTCGGTCTGAGTTGGGTAAGACTGTCAATATGCTGGCCCCGTTTTTTTTATTGTGGAGTTTTGTACAGAGCACAAGCTAATTTCCTTTTAAAGTAGGGGCTAAACAATGAAGTGTTTGGGGGGAGGGTTTGTTTCTGCTCACTGAGTTTTCTCTTCTTAGGCCTCGTGATGCTGGATGGCTTTGTTTATGCAGTGGGAGGTTGGGAGGGACGCTCTCGGCTCGACACCGTGGAGTGCTTCAACCCTCGCACCAACTCCTGGCAGTTTACAGCATCAGTAAAAATGGCTGTTACTAGTCCTGCTGTGGTAGCCCTGAACGGTCTGCTGTATGTTACCGGTAGGGCTTAAGATATTCACACACAAGCACGTTTGTCCTCCTTAGTTTTAAATCCATCAACTGACTGGCAGAGGTGTAACAAGTACTGATATATTGTCCTCAAGTAGAAGAACTGTTACTTGAGTATTTTATGTATGCCTTACTTTTACAATCAGGTACAAGTAAAAAGTAGCTCAATTAAATAGTACTCAAAGTAAAATGTACTAGTTACTTTCACCCCCCATGTTTGTTTTTGGTAAGTCTTGCCACGGTTTCATTGCATACAGTAAACATCTCATGTTTAAACTTTAAAACAATTGGAGCTTGATTTATTTTCCACAGACATCTGTATATAACTTTGTCAAAATGTACAATTCTTTTTTTTTTTTTTTATTTCTTTTTTTTTAAATTAACTGTTAGAAACATTCTCAATTAAGGTTTTAGCTAATGAAAAGTGACGAGGCAGCAGTTGACGAGCAATGCAAGCAAAATTAACGTTCTTCTAACAGAGTCTGGTTGCCTGGAATACAGCAATTTTACATTCATCTGTTTAAACTAAGAAACACAACTTGTGTTATTTCAACAACACAACAACTTAAACGTTCTTGTGTCCAACACTGTTGTAATCCTGGGAGCGAGTCTATATATTTGTTGCTCAACATTAGCTGTGAGTGTTTCTTACCTTTACATGTTTGATGCAGAAGTCCTGAATGCGGCAACATCTATTTGCTTGGGTAGGCAATGTTTACATTGCATTATGATACTGTCACCTTTCCTATGTTCAAATGCAAATATGTCAGAAAGATGCGACCAGGGATTTTCACCATCATCAGCCTCTCTCTCATGGTGTTTTCTCCTATACCGTTCACTGTAGTCCACATAAGCAGCAGTAGCTAATTCTTCTTCTAATACCCAGCATTCAAAGTTTTGGCATGGTGCACGATATTTAATCTGATTGGTCGGCTGTGATGTTGATCTTTTTAAAACACAAATAATAATTTACTCGGTAACAGTTAATTGTAGAAATGTAATGAATTACTTTACTTATTTTAAAACGTACATAAGGAAACGTACTGATTTAGAAATATACTGTACAAGTACCCATAAAAGCAACTCAATTACAGTACTTGTAATCTGTGACTTTCACCTCTGCATACATGCAGTAAATCTGGCATTCCTGACGGAGAGGTAGTAAATTTGCAGATGTGTTTTGTTTCCTGTAGGTGGTGCCGTATTAGAGGACGGGGACGGCACAGACCTTGCACAAGTGTACAACCCGAAAACTTGCGTCTGGACTGAAATTGCTCCTATGCAGATTGCTCGCTCTGGTTCTGCTGCTTGCACGCTTAAAGGAAAGCTCTACGTCATTGGTAACTCCCAATCTTAACTGTCATTGGTTATGAATGAAAGAGACACCTACTGACTTATTTTCATTTATTTATTTTTAGGGGGATGGCATGCTTCAATTGAGAATACAGACAAAGTGGAATGTTACAATCCTAAAACAAACCAGTGGACCATGTGTGCTCCCATGAAGGAGCGACGCTACCGACCTGGAGCTGCTGTAGTAGATGGAAAGATCTACGTGTTGGGAGGAGAGGAAGGCTGGGACAGGTGAGCACACAAGACTACGGAGAAAGTTTAAATATACTGTATATTAGGGATGTAAGGATATATCCTAATTTGGCTGACAATCTATGCAAACAATCCGGATTCAAATTGATACAGCACAGTTTGTGCATTGAACCTCTGCTTAAACAATAGGGGCTGACGAAGAGCTTTAATTGGGCCAGAAAAAGATGACCCGGCCCTAACTTGTCTGACCGGAATGTAGCCAATGTCTCTTTAAGCCCAAGCCCGTTTCAACCAGACATTATTCACGTCCGTTTGTGCGCATATGGAGGCGAGTCGGCATCCATGTGCCTCTGTCTCACGCTAATAGAAACGGATCACCTGATTTACCGTGCAACGTCTGAACACAGCCCGAGCCCGTAGTGTAACGATCGTAATTAAACCAGAACCGTCAGCACAGAGTGACACGCACACGCGACTCACACACACACACACACACAAACTGTTTTTTTTCTATACTGCATTTATGATTTGAAACAGTTCTACAATTCTTATATTTTTATTCTGTTTTAAAAAAAACATTTCTTTACATGGTGACAAATAAAAAAAAAAAAGTGCAGTTTATTTTGGTTTAAGAGTTAAAAAGATTGTAATGAGGTTATAAGAAGAAAATACTCTTTTATTTAAATCAAACTAATATGAGAATTTGTATTTTGATTATCTGTTTATTTTTTTCTTCAAAATATGAAATTTAAAGGAGTTAAGTGCATCATTACGTCCCAATCTTTGATTTGAATTTCTTTAAAATAAAAACGTGGGATTAAAATCATTGGTTGGGTGTATCCTTACACCTCTACTGTATATCGTTTAAAATGAAAGATGGCTTTATATTCCTGCAGTTGACTGAAAATTGAATGTTAAGTTCTACAATTTTCAAAGACTCAGCCAGGCGGGGCTTACGCAACGAAGAAATTCTCAATGCACAAAAACTTCCTGGAAAATAAAATTGGATAAAAATGCACTTCCAATTAATATTAGGAATAAAATGTTGATCAATAAAGTGAGATGACCAAAAACGCATGTAAACCTGATTCTATAGAAAAAAATAAGTACGGACATTGCTTAAGAATGATTTTATTTTAAAGATAAATAACAGTAGTTGTGGGGTATTTTTGATGACAAAGTAACTTAATGCTTTTCATCTTTTACATGCAGATATCATGACACTATTGAGAGGTACTGTGATGACACGGACACGTGGGAAATCGTTGGGGAGATGCCCACCAGTCGCAGCTGGCTCAGCTGTGTCTCTCTCCAGCTGAGGAAGGACCTCTACATAAACATTTGTGAGACCACACGTGACGTTTGAAATCCATGTTCATGTGGTACAACAGTTACTCCCATTAACTTATGGTGCACTTAAAAGCTCAGAACTGTGGAAGCCAGCAGACTGAAAAAAGCCTGTTGTATGTAATGCCTGTGTAAGCATTACTGGCAACTGTGAACCACATCTGAACAGGTGACACTGAGGTGTGAGCTTGTTTTTCTTTCTGGCACCCTCGACTGAAGACGTTCCTTGCCAATGTAGTGTATTTTTGTATTGTCCTGTGATGTAGCTATTTATTCAAGGTTTATTAACAATGAGAGATTAAAAAAAAAAACAAAAGCAAACGAATCTAAAGGAAAACATTTGTGTGAAAGCATCCTGTTGGCCTAACATTTTCGAAGGAAACCTGTGAAAATCTGTTAGCCATCTTGCAATTGTAAGTTGTCTTTACTTCCTGTGTTATGTTAAGCATATTTTTGTATCGTGTACATTGCAATTTTAGCTGCATTGGCTTGTAATAAAGAAGTTTAATTCTTTACGGTTTAGGTTCTTCAGTTCTTTCTGCAAAAAAGGTGAATGTACATCCTAAAGCTTGACATGATTTTGCTACGGAAATAACTTTTCTCAGAGTGATAGCGTTTCCCTCGGGTTAAGGTTAGTCAGCCAAATTAAAGATTAACTCAAACGTGTAAATGACAGGATACCTGTAGTGAATTTTAATTGCTAGCCTAATCAAGAGATTTTATAGAATAATCAAGGTTTAATTTTAGTAAGTCCTTGTCGAGCAGTCAGGAGTTAAAAAAAAAAAAGAAAGAAAGCTGGATCACCCAGGAAACACGGTGGCCACTTGGTCTTGGATTATATATTGTGTCACGAGATAGCGATATATACTTTATTAATCCTGTGGGAAATTTAAAGTTTTCAGTAACTACAATGATGCCAAAAGGCAAGTTAGTATCAAACAAAAACAGATATTGGAATATTAAAACATCTCAACATATATAATAATGGTATCATGATATTGAGTATACCTTTCCATCCTTGCTGCATATGTCCCAAGCTTCTTTTCAACAGCAGGAGACATCGTCAATGTCTTAAGAACATTTAGACATGCTAATATTGTTGGAAAACAACATGTCCATTTCTAGGCTGTGTTCTTGTTCTAGTTTGATGATGAAGCATGTTATGCAAAGTTAATGCACAGACTTTTTTTTTTTTTTTTTTTTTTTGAAAATTGACGATTTTATTTTTAAACAGGATTGGAATGAATTGTCAGTCTGTTTTTGTGTTATTTTATATGCACTATAAATAGATGGGAAACTAATGTTTGTTAGATTTTATTTCATTTAAAAAGGTTATACCCATAAAATATATAAGTATGCTCAGAGTTAATAAATTAATCGCATGGTGGTCTTTTTCTTTTTTTAAACTTTTGGTCAATATTGTCTCGTATTGTGTATTGTCCCATCTCAAGTGACTATGCTCAACTCAGATGCCCATCAAACTCATGGCCCGGGGGTCCAAATCTGGTCCTTTGGAGCATCCATTTTGGCCTGCAGGAGAAAGTAAAAATGACATTTTGTAAATGATACTGAATATACCCAGGGGCTCACAGTTTTCCTCGTGTGTATACTATATTGCATTTTCAATGTTAAACTGTTCCCACAAGATTCTTACAAAATCCTTAAATTTTCCTCAAATTAATACATAGTATTTGTCTTAATTAAATAGAACTTGGTTACGAAATACATATAACAAGGCACTTGCATGCCATACAAAGTTCGAAATAACAGAAGTTAGAATAGAATACTAAAGTCAAACCCACAAGTTCAATCTCTACACAGAGGAGCAAAATAAAGCGAGAGAAAAAATAACAAACATAAATACATGAAGAAAAATGTAAAATAAAAAACATACATACATGGGGTCTTTTAAAGGGAATACATCAAAGGTACAGTAGAATACAGATTTAAAGAGGGCTATGTTTTTTCCTGTCAGTGTAAATTCTTCAATCATGTTTAACAAATTATTTGCTTTATTATTTTTTAGATTGTATTTTCAGATATGAAATCGTTCAAAAATTACTTAAAAAAAATGTGTTTTTGCCCAACCTGGCAACACAAGGAAGCACGTTGTCGTGCTCGACGCGCGTTGCATTGTGGGAAGGACGTCAGTCTGCCGCCATCACTGTGCTTCAGTTCATCTGAAGGAGAGGATCAGAAACATGAGAGGAGTCCGCTCTCTGAGCTGTTTCTCTGTGAGTCTGTGGTCTGTGTCTGTTGTTTGTGTCTGTGCTGCTCGTTTGTTCTTTAACATGGCGGCTAAATGTGAAGCTATGGTTAGCTGTTAGCTCACTGCAGGACAAACCGGCTAATATGCAGCTAATGCAGGTTTTTTCTCACTACAGGCAGATTTAAACAGTATAACAGCTGAGTCAATGGCTGACGTCTCATCATAATGTCTACATACCCTTTTATAGCCACTAGATAAAGAAGTGAATGGTTAAGTTTGTCTGTATGTGTGTACATAACGCTCTACTGGGTGGAACCTGAAGGTCATTCACTACTTTATTGTGAACTAGGTGTGTTTGATTAATGACCGTCTCTATTACAGTGACAGTCAGCAGACAACTGTGTGCTTCATAGCTTGGTTCACTAAAAAATAAAGTAACCGTGGCCTTTGATGACTGGCTGTGTGTGGCCGGGGTGTTATGTATCAGAGCGGGTCATTTCAGGACACTGTTCTAGGCTGCTCAGTGTGTGGACAAACTGGATACTATGTAAAGTAGAGCTGGGCAATACGGACCAAAATGCTTATCTCAGTGTTTGTTCTATATAAGGCGATATACAATATAAATGTCAATATTTTTCCCAGAAAGACCATTGTGGATTAAATTTGTTGATGCAAAATGCCACACAGGCACACTTAGTAATAAACAGAAGTTCTAAGAAGTAGCAAAAGCAGTGAATCCTAAAATGAGTATTTTATATCCTCAAAATGGAAACTCAATATATCTTGAATCTGGATATATTGCCCAGGTCTAATGTAGAGTCAAGTT
This sequence comes from Gouania willdenowi, assembly GCF_900634775.1. NCBI lineage: Eukaryota > Metazoa > Chordata > Actinopteri > Blenniiformes > Gobiesocidae > Gouania > Gouania willdenowi. The sequence continues at coordinate 13,829,699 of NC_041051.1, read as the reverse complement.
TTCCATTCAAAAGAGAGATGTCCTGATGCAATTTTTTCACTTCCGATAAAGATACCGATATTGCAGCCTTGACTGATGGCCGATATCGATACAATACGACCTCAGCACAAATCATACATACGTTTATGACTTATTTTGTAGTGTGTAATGTTAGAAAAGGCTTGATCAAGTAATGTTATACAAACAGAGAACAATAGTCAATAACAGTAGGGATGAGAAAAACTGACCCATTTATTATTAACCAATTGGTTACGTACATTTTAATTTTCAACATAATATCTACAGTATTCTACAATTGAATACATTTAATATATATATCAGAGATTTTAGATGCAGGCCGATAAAAAAACAATATTCGTTTTCTGGCTGATATCGGACCGATATCAATATTGGATCTGGACACCCCTAATTCAAAATAAGCAAAACGGACAGTGTCTGGAATTACTATGTGAAATAGAAATTGCTTTACGTGAGGAATTTATTGATCAAATCAGAAAACCTGATGACAATATTGTATAAATACAGTATTAGGCAAACAAAGTCGTATATTGCTTATATTATGAATGCATTTGACGTTACACCATTGCTGCGTAGTTTAGACAAAACAACTTGGTAAACAAAATAAAATGGTAGTTTAAAACTCCAATAATAACCTCAACCTAACTCGGGTCCAAGCTGGGATGCTAAGCAAATCTAAAAGCAGTTACATATACAGAGTACTATAATAGCATATGTTTATATATTTGCTGTGTACAATACGATACAATGTCTGAAGTCTGTTTGGAAAACACAGACGTTAGTTATTTCACGTGAACTGTGGCATGTTAAGTAAACTTTTGATATTTGATTTCATTGATTTTATTTCAATCATATAAATGACAACTTAAAAACTAAAATAAAATTATTTAACATCAAGAAAAAACAACAAAACTGTGTCTTGCATCTCAGTTTACACGAAGGAAAAGGAGTAGGAAGTATAAACTGAACTAATCGTACCCCTTTCATTTTTTCTACACCTCCTAACTAAAACAATAGCACTTTATTAACATTTTGAAAACATTCAATGCAATATAATACTCACACAGAAACCATGCAATAAGTTTGTTTTTTACGTTTCCCAAACCTCCTTTTCAAATAATATTTTACATTAGGAATTTGCCACTGTTGTGTTTATTAAAAATAAAAAATATCACCAATCTGAATTAGGGCTGGGCAAAAAAATTGATTTTTTTCAAATTTGTGGAAAAAAAACGATTTTTATTTTGCAAATTCAAGTTTAAATTTTATTTATTTTTTAAAATATTTTAAAATTATTATTTTTTTATTTTTCCAACACAGTTTTTTTTTGGACTTTTTTCGCATTCTGTCCTTGTGGGTTTCCTTAGCGCGATGTGAGCCAGCCCCCTCTTTGTTTACATTTGTTTACCCTTTGGCTATATGTGTGCCACAGGCATGTTTAATTTTTTATTTGCACTATGCTGAGATGCTAAGGGGAGAGTTTATTAATTTTTGTAATGTTATATGTTATAAAATATGTAGCTATTTAAGTGCATTTGAAAAAAAAAAATTCAAAATTGATTCAAAATTGCCCAGCCCTAATCTGAATATCTGACAGTAATGTTCAATTTTAAAAAAAACCCAAAAAAAATCCCAACTATTTTTATTTTTCACAGCAATTATCAAAGGGTTTAGAACAGCTCTGTAATGTCACACAATTATACAGTTGTATCGCACAAATAAAAACTACAGAACAATCCGAACAGCAACAACAGTATCATTTAGGGGGTCATGTTTATTGTTCTTCTTCTTAAACTTGAATTCACCGTTCACCAAAAACCTCCTGGGTTTAGAGAATCGTGATTTGGATCAGAGCTGATCTTGCTGTGTTGATGTTACGTACGTCACGTGTGTGACATTTACTTTCACGTGTTTGGAATCCAAAGGCAGTAAAACTATGCTAAATATTACTGTCGCTGTTTTCATAGAAACGCTGCTACGCTGCAGCCAGGAGGACTGATGCTCTGACTGAACCTCTAGCGCTGCAAAAAACGTCCACTGCTGCTGCACCCATCACTCCTCAGAATGTGCAGGTAAGAGCTGGTCTCAATAAAGACACTGAAAAATGACATGACTTAGTCCTGTTTTCAATTTATAGTTTGACGTCTAAAGTCTTGTTCCTTTGTTCTGTGCTGGTTCAGGTGTCTAAGCTCCCCAACGGTCTGGTTATCGCATCGCTGGAGAACTACTCCCCGATGTCCAGTGTCGGCGTGTTCGTAAAAGCCGGAAGTCGCTACGAGGGTTTGGAGAGCCAGGGAGTTTCTCATGTGTTGCGTCTGGCAGCCAATCTGGTAACTTATGCTTGAGTGTGAAGGAGTGATGTCTTATAGTGAAGCTGGCATTAAATGGGCCCTATAATATCATTTTTATTTTTTTTCCAAATTTCGTTTAATTTTTTTCTCCAAATTCTGTTTTCCTCATTCATTTTTGATTTTTTTTTTAATTCTGGGGGTTTTTTTTTTTAGAAATATTAATACATTTCTTCAGAAAATAGTAGTTTTTAACTCCTGTGAGGATACAAAATAAATACTAATAAAAAAGAAAACCATAAATAAACAAAAATGTACCGTATTTTTCGGACTATAAGGCGCACCGGATTATAAGGCGCACTATCAATGAATGGGTCTGACTGGGTCTATTTTCACACATAAGGCGTACCGGACTATAAGGTGCACCGGTTTGTTGTTGTTGTTATTATTATTATTATTATTATTATTAAGATGCATTAAGCGAAATAAAATTTATTCAACTCATTAACAATAACTCAACATTGTTCAGGTTTAACACATAAAATACAGAATACACTCACTTTTTCAGTTCAGTATGTTGAAGCACAGTAGTTAATTTCATACATAAGGCGCACCTGATTATAAGGCGCACTGTCGATTTTTGAGAAAATTAAAGGATTTTAAGTATGATATGTAAAAAAATAAATTGAAAAATAATGAGTAAGATACAATTAAAAGTACTGTACTGACATGGATTATTTTGACTCCTCCTTTTTAATGATTTATGTCATATAAAGATGTATAAGAGCAGCGTTAATGTCACCCAGTTTCCCCCTCAGGGATCAATGATGTACTGAATCTGAGCAGGTTTATTGATTACGTTTTGATGAACTTCATTTAAATTGTCCTGATGACATCATTGCAGACCATAATGGTGAGACAAAAACAGTGCACCTTATGAGTGGTCCCTTGAAACATTTCCCCTAACGGCGTTTCATCCACTTTCTGTTGATTTCCACGTTCAACTGTGGATTCCGTTTTCAGTGGTCGATTTCGTGATTCTGCCCACTATTGTGTTAACGTGGAGATTATAGGGCCCTGGGTATACTAATAAAATAAAGTTAAAAATAAAGTTTCCTTCCAATGACTCAGCACATCTGCTCATCTGTTTTGCTTTCATAGACGACAAAAGGTGTGTCTGCGTTCAAGCTGTGTCGCAGTGTGGAGTCAATGGGCGGCAGCCTGAGGTAACGAGTGGGCACACACGCATGCACACACACGCACACATGCACACTTAGAGTCGTTGTCCTGTTGTGAAAACATTGTACACCATGATGAAGCATTTGTTTTTGTTTTGATGCAGTGTGACCTCATCTAGAGAGACCATGGTCTTCAGTGCAGAGTGTTTGAGGAACGACGTGTAAGTGAGACTTATTCCTATGTTCATCTATAGATCATCTGTTTGGTCACTCCAGCCTCTATGTGTTCTCATCATCTCGTGCGTTTTCCAGAGACTCACTATTGGACTTTCTCGTCAACGTGACCACTGCGCAGGAGTTCCGGCCGTGGGAGGTTGATGAGCTGACGTCCAGAGTGAAAGTTGACAAGGCTTTGGCTGAGCAGTGTCCTCAGATATGTAAGTACATTAAAAAGCTTTAAGGCCTTAAATCAATTAATAATGGTTTTTATTACATTTTTACATTCAGCAGACGCTTTTATCCAAAGCGACGTACAACATGAGCAGTTAGGGTTAAGGGAGTAAACTTTTTCTGTTGTTTGCAGGAAAAACATTTAATCTATGAATATAAACTGTGATTCATCAGGTGTGTACATTTACGTAAACATGTGAAACCATTTTGATAGTTATTTTTGGCTCGTCGGGTACAATTGCCGTAACACTGAATGTGGCCAACAGGCTGGACTAGGTGGAGGAATAGAAGGAAAATAGGGAAATGTAAATTCCAGCAAAAATGGTTAGAAATCGTGGAATACAATACGCGTCCAATGAAAACATTTCTGAATTAATTTAGACAAAAACTAGCTACATGTTAAAATTCGGACTCTTCCCCACACTTTAAAAATGAGCTAATTCACTTTACCAAATAAGGCACATGCTTTAAAGGGGAACTCGTGGTCATTGTCCTGTGTAATATAAGTTTTCTCCCAGCTCCAGAGGTTCTGATATGTTAAAGATGATATATTTGTAGCTGCAGTTTTCATATAAAATGAATGTTTTACAACATAAAAAACCCTGTGTAATTTTTCTTGTTCACTGTCATGACATTACATTTTATTTTATTCTTTAAAATGGAATTAAAAAGCATTAAATATGACTGGCTCGGGGTGTTGTGTAGCTCAGTGGGTTGAGTGCCCGCCCCATGTACAGAGGCTGTAGTTCCTCACCTGCAGCCGGTCCAGGTTCGATTCCCGGCCTGGGACCCTTTGCTGCGTGTCATTCCCTGCTCTCTCTGATCCCTTTCCTATCAAGCAACTGTCATATAAAGGCCACTAGAGCCCAAAAAATCCTTTAAAAAAAAAAAAATATGACTGGCTCACTTCAGCAGAAACCCTGAAGTAGGAGCAAACAATCCAATAATAATAAGTGCCTGTTTTGCTAGAGGAAAACACTGCTGTTTAGTCTATATGTAAGCAGTTCAGATAATTGCATCTGTTCATCTCTTCCTCTCTCACATTCACATTTTTCATTATCTTCTCAATGGGAGTCAGTGTTTGTTGGTATTCTCCCTGAGAGTGGTTAAAGTCAGTGTAAAGCAGAAATAAATGTGTGTTATGAGTTTGTCACACCACAGAAACGTGTGTCATTGACCACTGAGCCTAATTTGAAAGATGAAAAATAAACGCTAAGTATATAAAATTAGGTCTCAGAATCATGGAAAAACAAGCACTTCTCTCTGCTCTGGGACGCTGGGGGCGGGTCTGTTAGAAGTGCTGGAACCACGCCCACATGCGGGAAGGGCGCCGCCTCCTGTACTGTGTCTATGGGAGAGAGCAGCGTAAAAGTGGCTCCCACATCCATAGTGCTTCTCCCATTGGTTTTCCAAAAGTGCTCGGATCGGGCCAAACGAGGCATCAGCGGAAAGGTCTGCTCCACCCGAGTCTGAATATGTGCATCTCTTCTGGGTACAGTCAGAACTGCGCCCGCTAGAGGCAAAACACACAATTGTGGTGCAAAAAAAGTGCTCATGTAATAAAAAATGTGGCACCAGCGAACGCGTTTTATTCCCCTGAGTCCAAATATGTGGTTTGTTTTTAGCTAGGGGCTGAATTGCACCCGCTGGAGGCCGCGGAAGTTTGGTGTGCTTCAGCAGCAGGGCCGGGTTCATGCTAACGATGGCTCCGTTACATAACGCAGCTATGATTTCTGACCCACCCATTAAATCTTGAACACAGAAATTTGAAACACATTTTGTGAAGCCTAGCTTACATTATAAATGGTTAAATGGGTTTTTACATGTTTTAAGGAATACATTTATGACCTATTTAATGTGTTTAGAAGAAAATGGCTGAATTTGCTTTACACGGTCTTGAAAAGCATTTGTAGTGATTTTCCCAAGGCAATAAATTTGTCTTTTACCTAAATGAGTGCCGTCGCCATCAATGTTTGAAAATAAAGGTTGTGTGTTTCTCTATAAAATGACGTTGAGGTTAAGGCCATTTAAAAGCAGAATGCAGACTCTGGGTCAGCAGTGTAGCAAACATTGTTAAAATTGCTCCTTTTTTGGATAATGAATATTTTATTTATTCAACACTAATGAAATGCTTAATTCTAAATAAGTTAATTATTTTCTAACATCAGCCATGTTTTCAATGGAGCCCCTTTACCAATTGATGGACATTTGAACCATTCTTCATCCAGTCTTGTTGTGTTTTCCCACAGCTGTGATTGAAAAGTTGCATGAAGCAGCGTACAAAAATGCGCTTTCCAACTCTCTGTACTGCCCAGACTACATGGTTGGCCATATCTCCTCTCAGCAGGTAGAGATGTAGTTTTGTTCTGTGTTTTTTCATGTAATGAATCATATTTAAATGTAATTGTAAGGATTATAATGCCTTATAATTACATTCTTCCTGACTTCCTTTGATATCACACTTTATTTGACTCTTACATTCCTTTGTTTTCCCTTCTGCAGCTTCAGATGTTTGTTGAGGACAATTTCACCACCAGCAGAATGGCTCTTGTTGGACTCGGTGAGTCTACGTGGCTTCATCACAGCTCTTCCTCTGCTTTCCTTTCAGATACCTTTGACTTTTAATACACGTGTTTCTTCTCGTTGTTGGTGCTGATTTTTATTTTGTTATTTAAACACAGGGTTGGGATCAATTATATTTTTCAACTACAGTTACATCTTGAATTATCCAACTCTATTACGAATATGCTGAATGGCATTTTTTTTTCCAATTTTCCCCCTGAAAGTCAATTACATTCTCAGTTACTAAAGTTCAATTACAATTAATCAAAATTACTGAGCCTTTAATACATAAGCTCATAAAACGTAACCTTCGTCTTGTGTTCGCATTCTTTTATCATTTCTGATGTCCTAAATCAGCTGTAAAATACACTAAAAATATTATCTGTCATCTAATTTTTAGGCCGGACTACCTGATTAAAACACCACTCACTTTGTTCTTCTTCTTGTGTACACTAGTTAAAATTGCTACTCCTCTATGGAATCACAGGAGTGCCGAAATTAAAAGGAAATGCATGTGGAAATATAAAGAGAATCAATAATGAAAAAATATACAAATGTAGTATATTCTTTTTCCATTTTGTCATTGCTTTTTCTGTTTTGTTTTTTGTTTTTTCCATTTGCGTTTTGACATTGCTTTTACTTCATGACTCAAGTGGTCAGTAAAAGCAATGTCAAAGTAATGACTGTGGGCGGGTCTTTCGGTCCAGACTGATTAGTTGATACCTGTTCACACGATACGTGCTTGCAGTCGCTATGTATTAGCAGGCTCGGGGAGTAACGGATTACAAGTAACAGTGTTACGTAATCAGTATACAAAAGTAGTATATTAAAAAACGTGTAGTCAGATTACAGGTTGCTTTTTTTTTATTTTATTTTTTTTATAAAAACGGGGATTATTTCGAGGGATTACATTTTAAAAGCAAGCAGAATATGCATCAGTGCATCAACACACAGTGTGCGTAATCTGATTACACGTTTTTTAATATACTGTCACAGATTACAGTTACATGTTTTTTGTATACTGATTGCGTAACACTGTTACTTGTAATCCGTTACTCCCTGAGCCTGCTAATGCATAGCGACTGCAAGCAGGAATCGTGTGAACAGGTATTAACTAGTCAGCCTGGACCGAAAGTCATTACTTTGACATTGCTTTTACCAACTGCTTGAGTCATGAAGTAAAAGCAATGTCAAAACGCAAATGGAAAAAACAGAAAAAGCAATAGCAAAGCAGATAAAGCAAAATGGAAAAAGCAAAAACAGAATGGAAAAAGAATATACTACATTTGTATATTTTTTCATCATTGATTCTCTTTATATTTCAGCATTTTTATTATTGATTCTCTTTTTATTTACAAATTTGTAATATTGATTCACAGAAAATGACTGAGATAACATTAAAACCACGAATTAAGACAATAACAAAAAAAACACAAAACCATTTTTCCCCCTGTATTAATGCTCTGATTGGTCATTATTTTAACGTAATTGTTGATCATGTGGTCCTTAGATCAGATACAATCACATTTTTGTGGCCCTCGCTGTGATAGAGTTGCCCATCTCTGCCCGAGATTAATATATTTTTTCTAAATGGTAAAATGATCCTCAAGAGAAGTGACAGGTTGTGGGAAAAGTTGATATGAAACATATTTTAATAATTGTTAACTACCGGTACGTATGTGTAAGACATAGAACTGTATCATGGTTCCACTTTGAGTTTAGTTACATTATTATTGACAATTTTTACATAATTTTCATAAAGTCAGTTATCTGAACTCAATTACAATCCAATTATGATTACAACAGCAACAGATTTTTAAAATTATCAAATAGGCAATTACAATTATATTTGACCCCAACCCTGGTTAAACCACAGCGATAATTGAATGTAATAAGATGCAGCTGTTGCTCCCTGTGCTGCATGATGAATCTTTTTTTCTGTCCTTCAGGTGTAAATCACTCCATCTTGAGGCAGGTGGGAGAGGGTCTCCTCAGTGTCCGCAGTGGCCCTGGAGCTCCTGGAGCTAAAGCTGTGTACCGTGGAGGTAAAAGCTTCTTTTCACTCTTTGTCGATGAATAATTTCTTTTACACTCAGACGGACGTGTTTGTTTGCAGGTGAGATGCGACTGCAGAACAGTGACGACCTGGTCCACTCGCTTGTCGTCAGTGAGGCCGCAATGACGGGAAGTGCTGAGGCTAATGCTTTTAGCGTGCTGCAAAGGATTCTGGGTGCTGGCCCTCATGTGAAAAGGGGCACAAGCAGCACCAGCAAGCTAAGCCAGGGTATTGCCAAAGCTACCACACAGCCATTTGATGTAAGCACCAGAGACTGAAGGATGATGTTGTGTAAGCAGGACAAGAAGGTTTATTTAGTGCAGTTCAACCCTTATCGTACAGCTGTTCCTGTCTGCTACTCGTTGTGTTGCACTATAGTGATTTCAGACTTATTCTTCATTTTTTTCTGATGCAGAGGAACTACATTCAGAAACTTTTTCCTTTAAATTACGATGTCAGACTAGGGCTGGGTAATATATTGAGATTTCTAATATGGTGATGCAGAAAATTACAATATTTCCTATAACTATATATTTTTATTTTATTGGTTATTTTGTATTAATACTCGTTTTAAGAGTAACTGCTTTCACTACTTTTAGAACAGAACAAAAAGCACAGTTGGATGGATTAGTGAGTGCGTCCTCACCCAGTCCTTTCCCTAAACAAGCTGCACTACAGAACTCACTCACACATGCTGTCCCTTAGAGGAGAAAAGACTTATGTAAAACTTATTGTACAGCTGTTTTAGTAAATATACCTGTGTGGCATTTTGCATCAGCAAATATAACCCAGAATTGTCTTTTTGGTACATTTTTAAGTTAAAAAATATCAAGATTAATGTCATATATTGGCATTTTAGGGATAAATATTAAGATATGGGTTTTGGTCCATATTGCTCAGCCATATGTCAGACATATTCTATTAAAGCTGGGGTACCCAAAATATTTTATTTAATTTAAAAAAAAGATACTTATTAGCATCATATAGTATATCGTAAAAGTAATCATTTCTGAAAAAATCATACTTCTGCGTGCTGTCTGTGCCTTATAATTAAGCATTTTAATTATTAAAACCCCAGAAGACAAAACCTCTCCAGCTCCAATCACAGGATTTAGAGAAAGGTGGGGTGAGCAGAGCCCACGAAGGAGCCTCCTCATTGGCTGCCACGATATATAGTGAAGCGCGTGCACGGTGCAAACTTGTTTTCAGTAAAGCATGGTTGCTGAAAACGCCCACTAGGAAAGATCACTGCGCTTATTGTTACTGCATATTCTGCTAAAAAACCCAAAAAGATCAAATCAAAGGAAGAAAAGAAAGAGATGCTTGGATGCAACTTCAGATTGTCAACCTATGCGTGTGCACGTTCAGCGCTCTTGTGCGACTTCGCGCACTTCCAGAGGAAGAGACTGGGAGGGATTATCAGAGTGGGGGGGGCGGGATTTACGGTTCGAGTTCAGCCATGCCCCTCTGTCATGGTTCTAGATTCAGGTAGTGCAGCTTTAATGCACATCTCTTACTATGACTTTTCTTGGTTTGCTAAACTTAGAAAAATTATGTTCTTATGAACAATACTTATCTTCACTAATTGCATATTAACCATGCCTGATGGCCGTCTCACCTGTGTTTTTCAGGCCACTGCCTTTAATTCCTCTTATTCTGACTCTGGCCTGTTTGGTGTCTACACCATCGCACACGCTGACTCAGCAGGAGAGGTGATTACCTGTTCCCTCTACGTGTCGCTTTATTCAGCGTATCTTTCTATAGAGTCACCTTTGTGTTTCTTTGTGCAGGTGATCAAAGCTGCTGTCACTCAGGTGAGGGCTGTGGCAGAGGGCAGTGTCTCAGAGGCTGACATCACACGAGCAAAGTGAGTTCACTAACTGTCATATACTGTATATTATGTAAAAAACAATGTATCCTTTTTAATTTTTCAGCCACAGCATAGCGTCAAAAAAAAAAAAAGTGTTAAATTCTATTCTCTATATTCACTCAGATGAACAGCTCACATTTATTTTCCCCTGAAAGTAAATTAACGGTACATTCTCAATTCTCAAAAGTTCAATTACAATTACTGTATATGTACATTTGTTGCTCAAAACCAAAGTCGGAATTTGGGTCAATTATAAATGTAATTGTGTAATTGATGATCAATTAGAATTATAACATACTTGTAATTGTAACTGGAAAAATGTGTCGCTGTTGCATTTATAATTGAAATGTAATTGAGTTCAAATAATTTACTTTGTAATTGTAATTGGCATAAAAATTCTATAAAAGCTGTCAATTATAATTTAAATGCAAAACTGGGGAACCATGTTATAGTTCTGTAGCTTACACATACGTAGTTAATAATCATTAAAATATGTTTCCTATCAGGTTTACCTGTCACTTCTCTTAAGGATCAATATAGCATTAAAAAAAAATAAAATCTAGTGGTAAACTGACCAAAAAAGGCTCAGACGCCCAAACCAAAAACATTAAAACCAATGTTTTCATGGATAAGGAAGCCTAACAAGGTAACCAAGAGATGAGAAACAACTTGTGATTATTTTTTAATACTTTGTTGCATTAATTAACAAACAAAATGTAAATTCCACAGACAGCTGTCATCAAAAGTACACTGCATTTTTTTTTACAATACAAAACAGACAAAAACAGAACAAAAGAAATAAATTAGATGATAAATAATTTTGTGTGTGTATTTTACAGCTGATTTAAGACATGGGTCAAAACTGACCTGTTATCATAAGAGATGATAACACAAGAGGTAGGTTGCATTTTATGGGCTGTTTTACTAAAGGCTCAGTAATTGTGATTAATTGTAATTGAATTTTATCATTGTCATTGGTAATGTAATTGTAATTGACTTTCAGGGGGAAATAATAGTCATTTTAATTAGAAAAAAAGTCAGTCGAGGTAATTGTAATTTCCCTGGTGAGATGATTAAACAGTTTAGTATGGCACACTTGATGATCTCTAATGTCACATTGATTGATTACTACTGCACCAGTATTTAGTTGTGCTTGACTGTGTTGTTTAAAGGAACCAGGTGAAAGCAGAGTACCTGATGTCATTAGAGACCTCAGAAAGCCTGATGGAGGAGATCGGTGCTCAGGCTCTCTCCACTGCAGCGTACCAGGCCCCTGAGTCCGTCCTCCAGGGTGTAGATGCAATCACCCAGGCAGACGTGGTTAAGGTGAGCACTTTCAACATGTGAATGCCCTCATTTTATTTATTAATAAAATTAAAACCATTAAACATTAATGTTGGAGAACTTTTTTCTTTTTTATGTTTACAAATATGAATACCTTGACATTTGTTGTCACAATAACATAAGTGTAACATACTACACAGGGTTCCTGCAGATCTTTAAAAAGTCTTAAAAGGCATTAAATTCATGAATCTAAAAATAAGCCATTAATTGTCATTAAAATATCTTAAATCACTGTTTCGAAAGTCTTAAATTTTAACACGCAAGTATGGTTTTATGTTTGTAATTAGTCTCACATTTCAAAATAAATAATAAAATTTGTTTTTACATTTTTTTTCTAATAATTTACCGTAACATTGTACAATCACGACAGCAGAACCAACTACACAACAGTGGCGTGTGCAGCGGGACTTTCAACATGTGGAAATGTAAATTTGACAAAAATTGCCTATCTAACGAAGATTTTTCTTAATGGTTTTTATTTTTTGTTGTTTAATAGATTTCTGACTTTTTATTTTCATTTTGTGTTTTTTAGAGTGATTTTGATTGTTTTAGCTGGTAAATTTTTGTATTTTACTGTAATTTTGTGTATTTTTGTGGGTTTCTCTGGGGTCCAGTTGCACATCTGCACTAGACACTGAGAATTTTCTTACCTAACCTTATGTAATTAATGTGGCATTTTTTCCCTCTCAATAGTATTAACTGTGAAGTTGGTCTTAAACTTAATTTCGAATGGCAATAAAAACTCCTAAAAGTCTTGAATCTGGAACCCTGCTGCGAAACGCCGTTAGTTTACAAACCAAAAAAACCAAGTCCTGGCTCAGAATAATTGTTTTTCAAAAAATTAATTTACTGAAGATCATTCAATATGATAATCAATGGTAACAGTGAAACTAATAAAGGCAATATTGTAAATATGAATTTTTTTCCTTCTAAAAGCTACTGTATATTAGTTTTATAACATTAAGTACTGGTAATATTAAGATTACAGTGATTCTTTTTGTAATTTATAGCTGCCTTTAATCTCTAACTTTAAATTATTTTTTTTATTTTGCATTTAATTTATAATCATGCCATGCCTTTCAGAAAATTAAGCTATAAACAAAGTTTTTCTCCGTCTGTGTTTTTTTTTTTTTTTTTTACAGGCTGCAAAACAATTTGTGGATGGTAAGAAGACAATGGCATCCTGTGGACATCTCATTAATACACCATTTGTGGATGAATTATGAATCTGAAACACAAGAACAGCTGGAAACGCGCTGAATAAGCCAAGCCTCGCTATAAAAAGAAAAAGAAAGTAATTTTAAAAAAAAAAGGACCTTCATGCAACGCTTCAGTGAAAGTCACCAGTGTTTTGTAGGTGGCTCTGCAGATTGTGTGAACACCAGAAAATAACAAAGTTGATGTTGTGAGGCTTCTGCTGATTTGCTGTATATCTATGTAAATTAAAGTAATGGTGCTATTAATGGGTTGCAGTCACTGTAATTTTACTTCTCCGAAAGAGTCTAAAAGCTTTGCTACAGAGTGTATGGAGTGTAAATGTGTTTTTAATCCCCAAATGCACAACACCAGGGTTGTTTAGGTGGAAATGAAAATATAAAAACATTGGAAAGAGTTGTTTCATCCCCCAGCCAGTAGGGGGACCCAGAACCACAAATGTAGACTATTTTAAAAAGCATAAGAAGCCATATTGTTCCAGAGCACTTTTATTTTATTTTTTGTCTTTTTGCGCATCCTGCAGATTAGAGAGTATAGAATTGACTGTGAAACCAGCAAATGTACATAAAGAAATAAAATATCTGGCTATGTTCTTGTGCTGGTGTCAAAAATCACTGATTCATATATAGTTCTACTGTTATACAGTACCTGGGTGTAAACCTGAACACACAAAATAGGGGCCTAGAACTTTAGAACTTAAGACCTTTAAGAACTTTACCTTTAGAACTTCCCCCAACGACCGTGACAACAGGACAAAGCAGGTGTGAAAATGGAAGGATGGATGGAACTTTTGAACTTCAAATCTTCACTTTAAATTCTACCTCAAGAACTCAAAGAAAAGTAATTTTACAAGCCTATTCCAAAAAAAAAAAAAAAAATGCTATCAATTTTTCAATCTTGGGGTTGTGCCCCCATAAAATGGTGTCACCTAAAATGTCTAGTAAAAATAGAATATAAAAATATACTGATTAAAATAATTTAAAAAATGTTTTTTACATGTACTTATTAATTTATTAATTAGCACATTTAAAAAAAAAAAAAAAAAAACTATCAACTTTAAGGATTTTTATTTGTCATTATGTACATGGTTATGTACATAAATTTCCCAAGTTCCCTTAAAGAATAATAGATTAAATAATATAAATATGAAAAAAAACACCAATAATACAAATAGACAATAATACAAAACAGTGACAATAATATAACATAAATAGATATAGAGTGCAGGAAGGGGCAAACTTAAATGATGATTTTTTTCAAATTAAAACACCATGTACTGTATTATATACTTTAACTTTCTCAAATATAAATCTAGGTCAAATAAAAATCAGTATGAAAATAACTTTGTATTTGTAACACAGTATAACAAACATGATCAAAAAACTTAGAAACTATCTGGGGTCACAACAAAAAAAAAAAAAAAAAAAATGAAGGGAGCCACTGCATTAATGTAACTTGGCTGTGTGAAGAAAAATCAAAAGATGGTCAAAACATTGCAAATCCTCAAATAAGTGGCTCCAAGTAATTGACAGTTGCATACAGTATCAACATGAGGCAATAAAGAGGACTATTGCTTTATTGGTGACTACTGCTACTGTACTCAATACATTACATTACAGTAGCTGCAGAAAATGATACGACAATAAAGAATGAATAAGACGTGATCTGAAAATGAGTCAGATTTTGAGTCATATTTAGGTGCAATCATGCATATTTTGCAAGGTTTAGTATGATATATTTTAATGTATTTTTACATTATAACGGGTGTTTTTGGATTTTTAACTGACTTTCTTCAATCTCGGTCTAATCTTTGTTAGATATGCTTCCCTTATGTTGTTTAACTAATTCTTTAATATTTCTTTAAGACAATAGTCTTTTAATGAATTCATGCAAAATGAACAATACATACAAATGTATACAAATGACAATAAAACAAAAATGGAGAGGTTAAAGGGGAGAGCAGCACATATGTATTGCATTACAATTGTTCTCCATACTTTTGCTCTATTTTGAACTCTTATAATTTAGAATATATAAATATATGTTTTTCACTTTCAAAGTAGCATTTTTATTGTGGCGGTTGGGGTCAGTTATGATTGATAATTACATACAATTATGGTGTAATGATAATTGCAATTGAAAAAGAATCTGTTGCTGTTGTAATCATAATGAAATTGTAATTGAGTTCAGATAATTGACTTTTTAATTGTAATTGTAATTTTATAAGAAAAAAAAATGTAAATTACAATTAAATTAACCACAAACCTGGGGAACCATGTGTTACAGTTCTATTACTTATACATACTGTACGTAAGTTAACAATTATTAAAAGGTGTTTCATATAAACTTTTCCCACTGGCTGTCATTTCTTTTGAGGTTCACAAACAAATTAGATGATAGATAATAATTTTTTGTGTATTTTACAGCTGATTTAAGACATTGAAAGCTAACATAAGAGGAATGATATATGTTTTATGGGGTTATTTATTCAAGGCTCAGTAATTGTGATTAAAGCAGGGGTGGGGTCAATTCTAACTGTAATTGCATAATTTCAATTTAATCACAATTAGGAATAATTATAAGATAGATAGATTTATTTCAGACTCAGCGTCCATACAAAACATAACTCTAATTGTAATTGGAAAAAACCTCTTGCTGTTTTAATCATAAGTAAATTGTAATTGAGCTCAGATAATTGACTGTAATTGTAATTGGGATGGAAATTCTATAAAAACTGTCAATTACAATTTCATGAAATGCAAAACTGTGGAACCATGTGACAATTCTATATCTTACACATAACACAAAGCTAACACAGGAGGACGGTCAAGTTTTATAAAGATATTTCTTTTAGGCTCGGTAATTGTGATTAATTGAATTTAAACTTTAGTCATTGAGAACGTAATTGTAATTGACTTTCAGGGGAAATATTAGCTCTAATTGTAATTGGAAAAAAAAATGCTGGTTACCTTAATCATAATTGAGTTGTAATGGTTGGAACATGGATAATTGAAGGGGTAATTGTAACTGAATAATGTAATTGACCCCGACCCTGATTGAGAGTAATTGTAATTGACTCTCAAGGGGAAACATAATTGTAATTGGAAAAAATACTGGTCACTGTAATGGAAATTGAAATGTAATTAAACATGGATAATTGAAGACGTTATTGTAATTGAAAAATGTAACTGACCCCAACCCTGATTGAGAGTAATTGTAATTGACTTTCAGGGGAAGACATAATAATTGTAATTGGAAGAAATGCTGGTAACTGTCATAGTAATTGAGTTGTAATTAAACATGGATAATTGAAGACGTTATTGTAATTGAATAATGTAATTGACCACAACCCTGGAGTGTGGTGTATTTTAGGTTCGCCAGTATTTGTTGACTCGTGACAACAAGAGCCCAGTTTCTAGTCCGTATCGCGAGAACAGAGCGAACACGTGAAGACACTGGGCTTTTTGTGTGTGTGCGCTCGCGCTGTGGGTGTGCGTGACGCTGCGTGGGGGTGTCCGCCTGATGTCATTTGGCAGAAGGGGAGGCTGAGCTAGCGGTGGGGCTACGAGTGGAAACCATAACAATACCCGTTTACTGTGCCTGGCTGTGGCTCTCTGGAACTGGAACGAACGGACAGACGCGCCGCAGTCCGGAGCAGCAGGACCAGAGGAGGGGGAAGGAGGGGATCTATCTGGCTAACGGACTCAGTCAAAGAACCAGATGCGGAGAAGATCAGGGGCTTCGCAGCAGCAGCAACAACAACAGAGGGTGATGGCTTCTCCTTTTCCTGACGGGTCAACGCAGGGCTGGGTGGGACGCACGGATACTTCACAGTGAGGGGGACTCCAGTCTGCTCTGGCCTCCGTTGTGTTTGAAAATGCGAGCTGGGTCTCGGTCCCGGCCGTCGGGCAGCTGCTGGGCCGCAGCTCGGCTTACCGAGCCCGAATCTGGGAAGTAGCTAGCTAGCTAGCCGCAGCTGTACCCGATGCTGATGCCGCTGCGGCTGCTGCTGCTGCTAAACGGATCAGAAAGACAACAGCATCGGATCAAGGAGAGCCTTTGTTCCTCCGCAGAGACTGGAAGCAGAGGGCAGCGGAGATGTGATGCTTCTGTGGGTCCTCTTTGAGCCTTTTGTCGCTGGAGGCTCGACGCGCTGGAGCTAACGTTGCTGAACAATGTCCAGCAGAGCTTCAGCAGCGGGCTGCCGTTGAAGGGGACCACGCTAGACTGAAAGCTGCCCCGGCTCTCGGCTCTCCGTGGCCGGGGTCACACTTGGACAGCCACCGCCGCTGTTCCTCTCTCATCGTTCAGCGCCTCGTCCTCCACTATGGATAAACTAACGATCATTTCAGGGTGCCTCTTTCTGGCTGCAGATATATTTGCAATAGCCAGCATCGCCAACCCAGACTGGATAAACACCGGGGAATCAGCAGGTAAACCCCAGTAGGCAACCAGTAGCAATGCTCCTTCTTTATGTTTGTTTACTTTATTTAAATCTCCATTAGCTCTACTGTAAAAGCTGTAGCTATTCTTCCTGGGGTCTACATCACAGACTATCTATCTATCAATCATATATTATATGCATGACAGTTGCGAAGTACAACAAACGGATTAGATAAAATGTAAAAAATAGCTTTCAGACAGAAAATCAAATATAACCCAAATAAAACGCAAAAACCAAAGCATACATAATACATAACATTAACTGAAACACACACAACATAGAAATTCAAAAAATAAAGTAAACTAGTAATTGATAAAAAAAAAAAAAAAAAAAAAAAACTACCTGTTTTTACCTGTCATGAAAATCAAGAACAGTTAATGAACGCCACCATTAATCAGTAAATCAGCTTGTTAATCATGTCATCAAAGTAGAGCTGGGTGATACTGACCAAAGCTCATATCTCGATAGTTTTTCTCAAAATGTCAGTATACGATATGGATCCCAATATTTTTAAATTAACAAAGTCTTACCAAAAAGACAAATCTGGGTTAAATTTGCTGATGAAAAATGCCACGCAGACACATTTATTAACAAACCGTTGCACAATATGTATCAGTTTAGTCTTTTTCTCTGCTAAAAGACAGACGTGTGAGTGAGTTCATCTAACTTAGCTTTTCATGTTCTGAGAAATAACACCAGCAGCGATTCCTAAAACAAGTATTGTAATACAAAATAAAAATGTATTGTTATAGGCGATATTGTAATTTTCTTTATCACCTAAATAGAAATCTCGATGTATTGCCTAGGCCTACATCAGAGAAATGCATTTAAGGTAAATTGATTAAATTATGGACTGGATCAAATAATTAAATGGACTAAAGGCTGTTCTCAAGCATCATTAGACAAAGGAACACAGAATGGAACAGTTAACAAAGCCAATTAGGTGAGGCTAAATATGATCTTTATTGATGCACAAAAAAAAAATACTCTGTAGAAGGTCATTATTACATAACCGTACAGCAGAATTTTGACCATTCTTGACCTGATATCCATCTTTTCATGGAGGTGAAACCAGAGTACCTAGAGAAAAATCCATAAAACATTGGGAGGACGTAATTCAGCATATAACTGGCTTCCAGTAGGATCTTGGTTTTTGCTAATCATTAGAACACTGTCAGTTACAACTATCAGGATCAGGACAAGCTACTGAAAAGTGTTTCATATTGTGGTAAAGTGATGATTAAAAAAGCACACTATGAAACCAGCCAGGTTATTGGCGGCGGTATAACTCTGTGGAATTTACACTGCAGGGCATGATTTAGTGCTTCTCTTTTTCTTTGTGTGTATTACTTTGAGCTGTACTTTTGAGATTTTGAAATTCTTATTAATTATGCCGGAACAACACATTTTTCATTTATTAAGTCAAATGTCAAGTCAAAAGTCACCTAAACATAAATTAGACCTTAATTGCTGACTCTTATTTTTAGATAATGTCTATTTGTATGGTTGCCGTATGGACAACCCGCGGTGCTATTGGTCCGGTTACCGAAGTACAAGTACGTAGCGGGTTAGGTTATAACCCAATATCGCAACAATTTTTAGGGTTAGGTTTAGGATAAGGATAAGTCTTAAGGCAGGCATACACTGTGCAATTTTTGGTCCATTTTGAGGCGATTTTCGACTGTTTTGTGGGATCGTGTTAGTCTCTGCTAGATCGTGTGTCGTGCATCGTGTAGTATACATGGGGTCACGAGAAGCAATTAACACCTTACGACCAGCTGACGATCAGCAATCGTAGGGTCGTGAGGATATCTAACATGTTTGAAATCCAGTCGCTCCTCGTGAGGGTATCTCACAGTTGAAGCAGTGCCACGGACCGGCTTACTGTAAACGTTCACACTGCACATGCACGAACACCGTAGGACCGCTGTAAAATTGACGGACTGTACTGCCCACGTCTGTCCAGCCAGCTCCTGGTCCATCACATTGCCAACTTTTCTTTTTTAAAGCTCTTTTTGCTGAGATTCACGAGCGTCTCTTCACTTCCGTTTTTTTTTTCTTCGTCTGTTTTAATGGCGGCGCTTCAGCGTTCTTCTTTTTCTTCTTCCTCTAATTTGTACGTTGCATTTCTGGAAACAAGACCCCGACGTGCCGTGTATGAACGTACAGTGTGAGCAGTCAGATTGTGTCAGAGTGTCGGTTCGTACAGTGTGAGAACATGCATCGTGAGCTGCGCACATTCGAGCTCTGCGTCTGAGTCGCACAGTTTGAGCTGGAGCTGAGTGCAACGATTGAAAAAATCGCACAGTGTATCCCAGCCTTTAGTCACGTGACCTAAGCTGGCCAATTAGGGGCGCTGCGTACTTATAGAATGTTGGTATATTGATACGGCAACTGTACGGATGGCCACTGCCTTATTTTTATGTCAAGTGACAGGATAACACAATGTTTACCTTGTCAAAGTCCAAGTGATTTGTAACACAGAAAAGGTCAGAGTTGATGTCTATTGACAGAGAAAGAGACTGTTAGGTGATCAGTGATTGAAATAAGTGTTTATTCATGTGTTGGCTTCTGTTTTCACTTGGACAGTTACATGTAGTTCAGGTCTCCAGTTCTATTTGTCTCTGACAGACAGACACATTTAGGCTATTGACCAACAGCTGCTACTCTTTTGTTCCCTTTTTGTAGGATGACAGCTTAGTAACTGGGTCAGGGAGAGTTCATCATTCACCAGCACACGTCCACACAGAATTAACTACAAAAAACTAACAGGAAGCACACAGAACGAGGACATTCAACAATAAGAGCTTTCATGTTATTAAAAAGGTTGGTCTCTCCTTTGGATTTTTCTAAAGATAGCAGACTGCGGTCCAGCCAGAGGATTAACGCCCAGATTGTCAGTTTAGTACCTGCATGTAATGAAAGTTGAACCTGTGCTATATTTATACCACAGCATTGTTGTGTCTGTGCATTTTGCTATTAGCTTTGATGTGCTGTGACTTTTTCACTCCTTATTTTCCTTATTTCTCTTTTCCTGCTTGTATGTAATCTCTCTTTCTTGATGGCTTTATAAGATAAAAAGTGTCTACTGTTTAATACCATTTATCACTTTGAGAGCCACTATATTTTTTATAAACATTATAGGAAAAAGCTTTATTTATACCCTTTGTTGGTTAGTAGCAGGGCTTTAAATGGACCTTTTTAGATCACCAGCCAGCGTGGTTAGTAGATTCTTAAAGTTACCAACCAACCAGATTTTCCACCAGCCAAATTTTTACCAGCAAAAATAAACTACATTATGAGTGCCACAGAATAGATTTAAACATTCATGTTTTTTAAAATAGTTTGTAATTTAGTTGATTGCAGAAATACATTAAAATGGTAAAAATATATACATTTAATTTAATAACAATGTTGTAACAATGCCTAAAAGGTGCAATGTGGAACATTGGGTGTGTCGGAGAAGTGAACCCTTTATAAAGTATATTCTCATAACTTAATAAACAAACTTAACTCAGATAAAAATTGGATTCCTGGTACACCGTTTGAAGTTAGAAAGAAAAAAATCAAGTACTAACCTCTTTTCAGATCCTCTTTTATCTTCATTTTACCCTGTGTTGGCAGCAGCCTTCCTTTTTGAAGTTTGTTTTTCAACACCCGATAATAATCTCCACGTTTGTTTAATTGTTCCTAACTAATTTTACATCATCATTCCGTCTGACTCCTTTGATAACGAACCATAACAATCACGTTAATGTCCTTTAGGAAAGCTATAGATTTATATCTGATGGACTGATCAGTTGGTGAAGCCTGTGTCTTCGTATGCCTGGGCGGGTGAAGTCATTAATTAATTCATTCATTCATACGCTATAGTGAGGCTGACCGCATCAACAGGAACATACTACAGACTGTGAAACAATGTGCTCTCATCCCAGTGTGTGTGATAAATACAGTAGGTCGACTTGAATAGAAAAATGTGTGTGCTGTAATAAAGTTTAACTGTTTAGAGCCCATTAACAGTGCCAGCAGCTTCCTGCTTGGGTTCTTTCATTCCTGCCTTTTCTGTAACAGTGTTTGTTTTTGGTCTGAATTATGGATTTTAGTTATTCATAATTTTAAACTTAAGCAACACCTAACTTGGTCGGGACCAGGTTATGAAGTGGATCAGATCTGAGCGAGTATAAAAGCTCCGGCTCCTGGTGCGCTGCACTAACACTGTTACGCTTTGCTGTCATCATGGATTTAAATGAATAATATTTGTTTAAGATCATAAGCTGTTCCTCCATTGTAAAGATGGTCGCTCTGCCAGGTTCTCCATTGATTTGTCAGATGCTGCAATCTAGAGGTGTCCCGATCTGATATCGGATATCGGTCAGATATCAACTAGAAAACGAATATCGGATTTTATCGGACTGCATCTAAAATCACCGATATAAGCTCTCTGATAAAATTTTCCACTCCAGCACTTCTATCCATAGGTGACTGTGGTTCACACTCCAACAAAGTAACCTACTGTTGCTGACTATTGTTCTCTGTTTGAGTAACATCACTTGATTAAGCCTTTTTTTTTTAACATTCCACACTACAAAGTAAGTAATAAAAGTATGTATGATTCATGCTGATATTGTATCTGATCAATATTGGTATCGGCCGATAAGCAAGGCTGCAATATTGGTATCATATCTGAAGTAAAAAGGTTGTATCGGGACATCCCTACTGCAATTTCCACCCGTTTATGTGATTGCGCACGTACCGAGGCTGAAAACACTTGGCTTAAATTAGCGTGTCGTGATAGACCATCGTAACACAGCTTCTCTCTGACGGGGAATGTTTTGTTAGGTGAAGCCCGCTAACAGAGATTAATCCAGGATGTAATTATCTAGATTTGTAGCATAGGCCCCTAGGGTTTGGCTTACTGTTGCATTTTTGCAATTCAAAATTCAAATAAACACAAAAAAACAGTGCTTCAAAGAGACAATTATTACACTGCTGTATTTGAAATGATATAGAGGGACAAAGTGACTATGATGCAGCACTAAGACCCGGCGTGTGATATTTTGGGCAATGTGACGAAAGCAGGTTTTACTGTGCTGAGTGCAACACAAAGCTGTGGCAGTGTGAGACAAACTGTGATTTCTAGCAGGTCGGCCTACAACTGCTCTCCTGCAGATACTCGTCCCTTCAGTGAATATTATTCAGCACCTTCTGAACGATGCCATCAAATGTCTGCCACACCACCCTGATTATAATTGTGATGTCTGCATCAAAGTGGAATAGGTGGCTTGTTTACAAAATCTATTTTTGACTTCAGCGTTTTTCAAGGGCTCTTGTGATTGTGGCAACGCTTCATTCCTACTGAGGTCGATTATGTGACTGAGACTGTTATGTATGTAGGTGCAAATCCCTCTTATTCCTTTTCTTGGTGCGAGCGATATTGTGATAGATTCTCATTAGTACAGATGTAATAGTTAGGTAAACCAAAATAGACTGCAATTGTTTTATTTTCACTTTTTCTGCCAGAAAAATCTGCAAGAAAGCTTATTGTTGGCTAGACCACAGTGGACAGCATTTGTGCCATCATCACATTAATCAATAGTAGGGATGTAACGATTAACCATAAGGCAGTTAAAAATCGATTCATAGGTATCACGGTTCACATCGATGCTGTGAAAATTGAATCGCAGTACTTTTTTTTCAACAGCAGAGGGCGCTATATCTATTTATCCTTCTCTTGTCCAGAAGTGTTAGCGGCGGGCGGAATCTGCTACTACTCTCTTTCTGGCCGCCTTTTACTCTTAAACATGTTCATAAATTATTCCTTACCCCTTTAGCACCGAAAGAATATCTGTAATATTACGTGAATATCTGTAAGAGTCACGTTCTTCTATTAGCTCTGTCTGCTAGCATAGCATCTCTTCTTCACTGCAATAATATCTGCATGCCAACCGACCACTGGGTTACCGGCGCCCTCTGCTGGTCCATACAAATATCTGACCTAAATACAATGCAATGACTGTTTTTTAAGAAACAAAATACATTTTCAGTTGCACTTTTAAAAAGAAAAAGAACTATTATGCAGTTTTGCATTGTTTACTATAGAACCAGAATTTAAATTAATAGGCTTCTTCTTCAGTTGTATTATTCTTTTATTTAGTTCATTCAAGATTTATTTTTAGTTAAATTGCATTGTTTTGAATAGTTTATCAAGGGATTCTTTTGACAATGAAAAATAAAAGGAAAATTTTTCCCAAAAAAAAATAAAGGAATATTTTTCAGTCATTTGTCTACAGTCCCATTTTGTAAAATAAATTGTGAGAGAATCGTATCGTGAACCCAGTATCGTGAATCGGGAGTTGAGTGAATCGCTACATCCCTAATCAATAGTGATAAGTTGCTGGTTCACAAGTCTTCTTTCCTTTGATTTAATTTAAAATACTCTGAAAAATGCAGACTCCCATAAGAGCTGCAGATTTGGCGAAGCTCTGACCCACATTTTTAGCCTTCAACATTTGGTCCTTGTCAAACTCAAAAAAAAATCTTACTGCTTGCATCATTTTCAGGCCCCCAACACATCATTGCTAAAAAAAAATATCAAATGTTATCTGGCTGCTTAATAACATCCCACCCACGGACTAGCATTTTGTTACTGTGTTAAATAAGTAGTCTGTGTTTGTCATTACATTAGACATCGTTTTCAGGCTGATTTTGTCTGTAATGGCAGTTTAGAAGCACTTATTTCCCATAATGACAGTATGAATAGTGCCAAATAACTGTTGTACTACCTTTTTATTCTTGATCTTAGATCATCAACAATAGATTAGAAGTGGCCGCCTTTTAAATGGTTTATTTTAGATATCTCTTTTCAAAGCACAAGGGCAGAGATGGTGTTTTAAAGAAACAAGCCATAGCCATTATAAATCAAGGCTGCAGTGCCAGTAGTTTTGCTCTGCAAGTGTATTTTTTTTTGCCAAAACTCTGGTCTGACGAGAAAAGACAAATGCTTTCCTTGAAAAGAAGACATGATCCAAGAGGACAGGGGTAGTTTTTACAGAAAAGCAGAGCTCAAACTGTAGCAGTAACACCTAATACATGGAGAGCAGAGAATTATTGCAGATATATACTGTACCGCCTGTCATTGAGCAGTTTTTAGATTTGCTACCCAATTATAACTGAATGTAGCAACTAGCACAACACGGGGGAGTGTGTGTTATGTATGGATGCCTTCGTACCTTTCTGGAGACAGGACTATGGCAGCATTCTTTCACACTGTTTGTTGGCACAAGCAAACTTCAGCGAGAATGATTCTAGATAAACTGAGAAAGAAACAACTGATTTGCTGAGAGTCTTGTCACTCGGTCTTGTTCATAAATCAAAAATATGAATAATACATTAAAAGTGTTGGAATGCTCAATAAGAAGATTAAATCATTCTAAAATAAAGGGATCTCTGTTGTATGAGACAAAAAAAAAAGCCAAACAGCGAAAACGCTCACACATACACACCATGCATATGTTCTGGCTATTAGTCGGCGTATTTGCATATCATTCTGTCTTATCAACAAGTCACATGTGCTTCCTTTTTAAATACACGCATACAGAATTAGCTTATGATTGTCAGAGGTGAAAGTAACGGATTACAAGTACTTGCATTACTGTAATTGAGTTGCTTTGATGGGTACTTGTACTTTTTTGAGTAAATTCCAAAATCAGCTATTTTATTTGTACTTAAGAACATTTTGAAAAAGTAATTAGTTACATTTCTTCAACCAACCGTTTTTGAGTAAATTATAATTTTTTTTTTGTTTTAAAATGATCAACAGACATTGTGAAACTACAAAAAATTAAATGACCAGAAAACAATCAAATGCATCACATCATAGTTGACCAACCAGATTAAACGTAATGCACCGCGCCAAAACACCATCGAATGCCGGTTATTTTATCACTTTCTTCCGTTCAGTTTGGCATTTGTACCTGTTGCTAAACACATGGCACATTTGACATGGCGCTCTTTTAGAGTTCATAAATGTAGCTATATGTGGAGCCTGAGAATGTTTTTATTTTTAAATGAATTAATTGGTGTCATTTTATCTAGAAAATAATTGTACGTTTTGAGCAACCTTTTATTTTATTTTATTCAGATGCCTTTTTTGATGCATTGATTGAGCTAACGATTAATTTTTCCAGTTCGATTCGATTCGACTCCATTCGGTTATCGATTATCTCCCCATTTATTGACTAAAAGTAATTTATACATGTTGATTTACATATTGCAAATGGGAAAAAAAACATGAATTCCTTAACATTGCAATATATGTTTATTGCTCTTTATTGTGTGCATGCATGCGTGTCCCGTCGACGCTCGCCGTCCAGTCACACCCGGGATAAAGGACGAGGGTTACGGGGAACAGCTACCTTAGACGAACGAGTGCGTGTCTTCACTGCCTTGTACTTTTGAAATTCGGAGGAACCACTCGCGCTACTTATTCTCCGGCGCTGCCATCTTTGTTTAGGTCGGACGACACATCTTTGCGCATATTTTGCGTCAGCGTCATTGATTACGTCGACGCGTTGTCCCGGCCCTACTTTGTGGAAAAATAAATGAAGTTCCAAGTGAGCAAGATGTGGCCTCTTCCTTTTTAAGTTTATATTTGAGATGTTTACTGTATGCTATGGAACCGTGGGAAGATTTAATACCAAAAATAGACGTGGGGGGTGAAAGTAACTAGTATGTTTTACTTTGAGTACTATTTAATGGAGCTACTTTTTACTTATACTTGAGTATTTTGTGTATGACTTACTTGTACTTGTACTTGAGTACAATTTCAATCAAGTAACAGTCGTTCTACTTGAGTAGGATATATCAGTACTCTTAACACCTTTAATGATTGTGCCCTAAAGCTTCTAACTCCAACCTACACGATTGTTTACGCATAAGCAAAATTAATAAATGCTGTCTTCCTATTTCGATGTAAAATCAACGTACAGATTTAATGAGTGTTACTGTTTACCCTAGCACTGCAGTAAAGTAAACTATGATACAGAATAACTCCTGCTTTTAGTATGGATTTTATCAGTGGTTGTTTTTGTGAAAAAATAATTCATCTGTTTTGCTTTTAACTACAACAGTGTTGACGCTCCTTGGCTGAAGTGATTACATGTATCTGTGTACCATCGCGTGCCTGCCTGTTGTTGGAAAGGAATTCTTTAGTGAGCCAGTGAAACAGCAGGAGGCCGGAGGATCCAGGGAAAATGGTCATTAACCCATAGAACTGTGGCTATCAAGGGTCGTCTAATGTTCCCATTTTCTTCCAGTTTTTCTGCCTCTCACCGGCTTTTCTCCAATGGTTTCAAAAGTTGATATATTACAATAATATACAAAGTACAGACTGTATACATTTATGAGTCTACATAGGTAAATATTGTTTCTGGAGCCTTTGAAGTGAATTGTTTTTTGAGAGAAGGGCTGGGGTAGTATTCGGCTGATGATGTGAAAGTAGTGCTTTTCTTTGTGCGTTACTCAGCCACAGGATTTCCTTTGTTGATGGCCTGTACAAACCAACCGTGCAGGGTAACAGGAACACTTTTGTTCAGCCACTTGTCCACACATATTCCATTACTCGAATAGCATTAATACCTTAAAACTGATAGAGATGCACATTTTTTTATCACATAAAGTCACAATGTAGGCCCCATATATAGAGAAATCAAACATCAGTTGCTTCGAAGAAAAAGGACGTAAAAGGTTAAATGTGACACTCTAAGTTTGTTTTGATCTCCTCTACCGTAAACACTTAAGTTCATCAACATTGTTGGAAAATTTTCACACATTGCATTGTGGGATATAGAGTCCCGTAGACTGATGCACAGAAGTGTTTTTACTTCATTCTTTCCGTTTTACTTCTTACTTTTCCGACAATGTCTAATGGCGCGTTCCCACTGCCGGTATCGGCTTTACTCGGGTCCACACACCTGACACGCGAAACTGCTTATGTCACATTTTCAGACCAGGGTTGCTTTTTTGGAACCTCAACAAAGGAGGTACTAAAAAAAGCAGCACCAGGTGCTATGGAGGAGGAAATTTTTCCCAATGGAAACGGTAAAAAACAGAGTAAAGCAGAGCCGATACCACCAGTGGAAACGTGCTGTAAGAGTGTTTACGGAGGAGCTGAAAACAAACTGTCAAAAGGCCATTTCAACTTTTTACGTATTTTTTCATGCAAATTATCTTTTATTTATTGATCAATGAGGCCTACACTGAGTCTTAATGTAATTAAAAATGTAATATCTCGCAGCTTTAAATAGTTGAACCTCAGCAGGTGCTCTCGGTGATAAACGGTGTTGTATGTATAAGCCTTAAAACACGAAGTTATAGGAAAGCATTCCACAAACCTGCCTGCATCAACATTGTGCTCTGAAAGCCCCTCGCCCCAACCCCACTTTTTATTTTTCTAATGGGCACTCCACCTCCATGCATTCTCTCACTAATAGTCTTGCCTTTTATTGCCTGAGACCTGAGCCGTGCGGTGCTGCTTTGCTTACTCAGGTAGAAAATCCCCTTGAGGACGGGCTTTAATTGAATGGCTTATCTCTGGAGTGCCTGTGCCGCTGGAGCATGATCTGGCTCTGACATCCGGCCTTCACACTCTAGCAGAGGATTTGCTCTTGACTCAGTCTAGGGCATGAGTCCATTTGTCTTCCTGTCTGATTAATGATGGATGGGTATAGTGAAGAATCAAAGTCGTATCATATTTTTGAAAGCAGGCATGCATTTTCTTTCTTAGAGGTCTAGCATAGATCACTCAGAGGATGATGAAGGTAGAAGCCTCTAGCTCTGTATGTTAAAGCTAAGAAAGGAAAATAAATCTGAGTATGGAACATTTTTACAGTGGTTCCGTAGTTTGTCAAAGACTCTGTGTTTGTTATTCATCACATCTGCGTGGGAAACGCTTAACAAATGGCAGAGTGCCTTTGGTCCTCAGCCTCTGTTCCCAGGGAGTGGAAGCTTTCATTTTTTTTTATCATATATCTTGTCATCACTCAGTCTGTCTTTAAATTTATTAGCATATACAGTACATGATGCAGTATGTATATCTCTATATATATATTGAGATTTAAGATATGTTGATTTTTCTATTTTGGTGATTCAGAAAACTATAATATTGCCTATATTGATATATATTATAGCTTATTTTCTATTGAAATTCTTGCTTTTGTTATTTCACAGTTGGTGGATTTCTGACTACAGAACTCTCACACATGCTGTTCCTTATAAGAGAAAAAGCCAAAGGTGGCATATATTGTCCAGCTATTTGTTAATAAATGTGCCTGTGTGGCATTTTGCATCATCAAATTTAACCAAAAATTGTCTTTCTGGTCTAGCTTTCTTGGAATAAAAATATTAAGATTTATATCGTGTATCGCCATTTTGAGAAAAAAATCGATCAGCATGTAAGATATTTGCACGCATGAAAGAATCCATTTGATTTATGTTTACAGAGGAAATGTAAATGCTAAAGCCTTTTACCATCGGTAGTCGGCGATTTTTCAAATGAACCATGTGAGGCTGCAACAGGTACAAGTGTGTCAAGGATCTGCGTGGGCTTTTTTATCAGTTGTGCTATATTTAGTAATGATGATTGAAGTTGGAGCGTTTTGAACTCGCAGTTGTCCATGAATGATGAATCAGCCACAGACTGAAGAATAACTGAAATGTTTGATAAGTACTTGATGTAGAAAGCAAATTTAGTGTTAGGTAAATGTTGTTTTTGCTATTTTTAGTTTGCGTTATTGCATTTCTTTGTTACAGAAAGCGAAGGGTAACTGGAGCTATAACTAGTGATAAACACTTTGATACATGTGTATATTTGACTTGACTCGGTTTCATTCTACCTTGACCAAAGTGAAAAGGTTACAAACCAAACTGCCTCGCTTTCAAATTGTTACTAACCATGGTGTCGCTCTGCAGGCGCCCTCACAGTTGGACTGGTCCGGCAGTGCCAGACTATCCACGGACGTGACAGAACCTGCATCCCACCGCGGCTGCCGCCCGAGTGGGTCACCACGCTTTTCTTCATCATCATGGGCATTATCTCTCTCACAGTGACCTGCGGACTGCTGGTGGCATCACACTGGCGCCGAGAAGCCACCAAATACGCCCGATGGATCGCCTTCACTGGCAGTAAGCAAGACGATGACACTGTGAATGCATTCAGCTCACTATCACTAGACTTCCTGTCAGCACATTCTCCCCAGAGATGTGTCTGTCCTCTCTGTCTCCCTGTATGACTTCTCAATGATCACCTTTGGCTCATTATCTATACAAACCTACTTACTGTTTGTTTAGACCATTGAAGCCAGAAAAGAGCAGGATCAGTCACAGAAGTGTGGAACATTGTTTATAGTGTGGGTGCTTACATGTTTCTAAATTTAAATGGGTTTTGTTTGATTACTTAATGACTCCTCTTAAGCTGTTTCAGTGACTAACAAAGCCGGGTTGGTCTAAATCAGTGGCTTCTCTGCCTCATAATTGATCTTGTGTTTAATCTTCCTCTTGACTTTTCAGTCCATGTCTCCTTCTGTTTTTCTAGAAAAGATTCTCTTGTAGATGCACTTTTACGGTGCAGCATTTTATAATAACTCGGCATCCATATCTTGCTCTGTGACTGGGTTTCATAAGACTGTGTAGGAGTGTGGGCTGTGATTGGTCTGTTAGCTGAGGAGAACAACAGCCCTGAGCACATTTAGATAGATACAGATAAATAGAAGTTTACCATTTTTACAGATCTATGTGGCTTAAAGATGATTAAGATTTTTAAGTTAGCAGTTCTCCTATTCCTGAATCAAAGTACCCACTTTTTCTGACTACAACATTTTACTATAATTTTATAATACTATAATTCAAAACAAATACATAGCATAATGTTGGGATGAATGCGTGTTAACACATATTTTTTAAAGAAGTGAAATGAAACAGTATTTAGTGCCTTCTGAATAGGTCACTATCAAACCAAAATCCCATTATTTTTTGTTTTGTTTTATTTTTTCAGTTTTCCACTCTCTCTAGGGGTACATGTACCCCCATTTGAGGATCACTGCTCTAAGTTAATGTGGTTGTTTCTTTTTCACCCTTGTGTGGGTTTGTTCCTAAATACTTGCAAATACCGTATTATCCGGGGTATAGTGCGCGCTAGCGTATTAGCCGCTTTGCAATATTCCTGGTAGGACGACTCGATTAATGAAAAAATAATAATCACGATTATTTTAGTCACAATTGAAATCCTGATTATTCAAACGATTATTTGTCAACTGAAGGTATTTATTTTGTACAAAACAATGTAAAAACGAGCATTTCAACCTGATGTGAGTAGTGAGTGCATGCACACGGCTGATGCGCACGCGTGTGAGACTGAGCCCACGCACGCACACACACACACACATGATAAGCACCCCTGCATTAAAAAATGTTAAATGCTAAATAGATATTTTTATTTGTACGAATTTATGTCTTTTATCAGATTCTACCTCAACCGCCGCATTGGTGAAAACTTTATTTATCAATTCATCATGCGCATGTCCCATAGAAATAAACCAAAAAAAAACAGAAAAGCATGTGTGCATCAAAAAAAAAAAAAGAGATAAACCAGGGAAATCGCACATGCTATTTTACATTGCACCCGCAAATATACCTCTTTATAACACTACAGAGTATGTACACCTTATTGTACACCCAACCATCAAACACATACTCATTTGGCCATAATTGACAACTCTACTTAAGCCCCCACTATATGAATACATACGTCCGATGGGCACTCTACTAGTATATTCTTTAAACGTAAATACAATCCTTAAAACACTAAATTCATGTTCACTTTTGTACAAATACATATATTGTTTGAATGCAAATAAACAAGAAGGTGTAAAGTATAAATTATTCTTTCTTCATTACCAAGTGTTTTTGCTGCGTTTCGCCATGTTTCAAGGCCGCGAGCAACAACTTTCCTTGTGTTGTCCTGCAGGCTAGCATTAGCTTTAGCTCTGAGAGGGGCGGGAAGGAGGAGCTTGCATGTGCATGCATTAAACAACTTAAAGTTATTAATATTAATCGTTTTTTCTCAAGTGTGCCAAGCTTTGTCCTTTGTCGATATCGTAAATCGTGGGAGTTTGTTTTATTTAGCAAATAAATGTATGTATAATTAAAAAATAATAATAATAATTTAAATAATCACTCTTTCTCGATTGTTGTTTTTGTAATCGCTGCGTGCAATAATCAAAATTGTAATCAAATTTCGATTAATTGCACAGCCTTAATTCCTGGAACAATTCGTGTATAAGCCCCTCCCTCACATAGGCTGCACTCTATTGACTGATCAATCAGGGCGTGTGCAGGTTCTGATTCTGGAGATTAAGGTGTATTTTGATGAGTTTCCATCTATACATGAGCTCACCTTCTCACTGCACCAAATCTGCACATCAGTCCATTTACAGCTTTTTATAGACATTGTTTTTCCTGTAATCAGTTTGATACACTGGTGTGTGTCAGTTCTTCTTACTGTGCACTTACACCAGCCTCAGAGTCCAGTGTTAGATCACTTCTGAACAAATGTAATATGATTTAAGAAATTTATTTCATAAGCTAAATCAAATGGCATTAAGTCACTGTTTAGCAATGCACACAAAGTAAATACGTTACCATGGTAACTGCCAGCCATTGTCCCCTTTCCCACTCTATCCATCATTCAGCTTTGACTGTCTACTCGTCTGCATTTTTACTTCTTTTTCTTTTTATTCATGTGTTCAGAAGAATGGTTTTCCTTGAAGAAGTACATAAAAATAAGGTGGCAGTGGCAAAAAATTGCTACTTATTAAAATTATTTTTAGGGATTGACGTCAGTTAACACTTTAAAGCAGGGGTGTCAACTCGTTTTTGATCAACGGGTTCTAGGCAGAAAAAATAGCAATTTTTATATTATTGTGCCCTAGTTTTCAATATCAGTCCCTGCAGAATCTTCACTTAAAATCATCATCTAATAATGTCATCCATTCATTTTCTGACCCGTTTGCTTCTTTTTTCAGGGTCGCTAGGCGGTGGATACATCCTGTACAGGGTGCCAGTCCATCATAGTAATCTAATAATTACTTAATGAATTTTTACTGGTTTATAACCAATAATAAGATGAATAAGGATGAATAAGGTGTATATGATCTTATCATATGAATGTCGTTTATCAAATTTAGGACCTCATGAGTGTTAATAATGCTCATAACTATGTAAGCCTTTATAAGACTATAAAAGCATTAATAAGACTGCATAGGTGTTAATAGGACTAAATAAGCGTTTATATGACTAGATAAGTGTGAATTAAGTTTAAAGACTATATAGGTGTTAATAAATCAAATAAAACAAACGTAGCCAATGACAGATTTCGTTATGGTTGCAAAATAAATCTAAATGCCACCCAGTGTTACTGGTTACTTAGCAACTGTATTTTGTTGTGTCACCCTTTGTTGAAGACGGCTTCATTTTTGGATTGGTTGTCATGTTGACTTAAAGCACGTGTCAAACATAAGACCCGGGGGCCGCATCCGGCCCTTCAGAGCAACTAAATTGACCTGCCTTGGGAAGTAAAAATTACAAAAATACCAAATACTTCAGTATCAATAATTCAGTCCCTCTAAATCCATAAATTCAATGAGACTCCACAATATTTTTCAGGGGCTTTGTCTAAATCACATTACTGCAGTCATACAGTAGTTAAATGCAAACTGTCAAAAGGTGCTCTACAATTTTTTAAAATTCTGAAATTTTTCTCAGAGAAGGAGTTTTGAAGTAACGATCCTACATGGACTGTTATCTGTAATGTATCGCTTGGATACTGTAGGTGCCTTACATAGTGTATTTATCACTTATACACAAAAGTGCAAGCTTGCTATCTGGACGCCGTAATGCGTTTCCCTCAGCGTTCTGTTCCACTTCAAACATGCGCTGAGGAGAAGATCTCAGCGTGCACGCTGCTGTTGAGGGGTGGCCTGTTACACGTCTAATGACGCTCAGCATGTGGGCGACACACTGAGCTAATTGATCCCCCTGGGATTGAGATGCTTCTGACTTCTGAATCCTCCAGTGAGTCCATTATGTTCCCACATGAAAGTCAGCAGGAGAACTGGAGGGCCATTACCATGCCCCATGGTTACATTAGATTACACCTTAATGTGGAGTATTTTGCATTTATTCCCATGATGATTGATTTCATTTTGAAAGCACAATAATTCTTTCTCAAGTTATATTATCTAGACCTTTCATTTTTTCCTTGAAAGTCTACCACTCGTAGTAGCGCGAGGAGCTTAAAGTAGAAAACTCAAGTCCAGTTAAAGCAAACACTGTCTGACTGTTTGAGGTTTGCGTCTTTTGTGTCGTAGATTGTGAAGGTTTATTGCTGCCTCTCGTGTTTTGGCGTGCTTTATATTTTCACACACATGGTTTTCTTCCCCTCAAAGCTCATTACATGATCAAAAATAGAGCTCCGCTTTGCTTCTTATAGAAAACCAAATGAGTAATTTACAATGTCAAATTTACAGCGACTGCACTGTGTTATTAAGGCAGAAGTAGGAAAAGATTATTGAAGCCAATGTTCACAGTGAGAGAATAGTCAATCATTTGAGCCTATTGTCATTTATTTCTTATTTATTGGCCACGGTTACATGATGTTTTTTAATTCTGAATTAATTATTCCAAATTAAATTATTCGGAATTATCAACTTTAAAAAGTAATTCCGAATTGAGGTTTACCTGGAAAACGGGTTTATTCGGGGGGGGGGGGGGGCAAAAACCATCCACTCTTTACGGCGTTGTTTTGTGAATCGACAGAGCAGGCCATAGACATATACACATTCTATTGGCTGATCCTAACAACAGCTCTAGGGTACGTACGAATGGACACAGTCAGTTGCGATAGCCAATCAGATATTTTTGATTAATAAAAATCTCACCTGTAGTGGGAAGAGAGAGAGAGTGTGTGTGTGTGTGTGTGTGTGTGTGTGTGTGTGTCTGTGTGTCTGTGTGTCTGTGTGTCTGTGTGTCTGTGTGTCTCTGTGTCTCTGTGTCTCTGTGTCTCTGTGTCTGTGTCTGTGTCTGTGTCTGTGTCCGTGTGCGTGTGTGTCGGGGGGGGGGCACAGTATGTCAGCTGGGGGGGACTGCCCGCGAATGTGTCGTTACTCCCTTTCCACACTCCAAAAAAGTCATTCATTCTTACTCATGTGCATAGGGGTTAAGATAATTGCTTGTGTTTTTTCATTCATTCATGGTAACATTGAGATATTCAGCAAGCTACGAGTTCAAACATTGTTCTTGTCCTGGAGAAGTATTTTCTAATGTAATATCCTGTTCTTCCTCCTTCAGTGATCCTGTTCTGCATGGCGGCGCTCATCTTCCCAATAGGCTTCTACATTAACGAGGTCGGAGGTCAGCCGTACAAGCTTCCCAACAACACGGTGGTGGGCTCCTCGTATGTGCTCTTCGTCCTCTCCATCTTCTTCACCATAGTGGGACTGCTGTTTGCAGGAAAGGTGTGCCTTCCGGGGTGAAGGCACCACGGCGCTCGCCTCTGGACTGCCACGAGAGGCTGTGAAAAATGTTATAGGATTTACAGACAACAGACAATGACTGAAAATTAAAAAAAAACAACAAACTCTGGCCAGACGCCTCAAACAAGCAAGCCTCAGCTGAAGCGTCGAGTGGACCACAGTTCCTCGGACTGGAGGAGCTCGAACTTGGAAAAGATGAAAATGGATGAATAAACACTAAAGGGGACGCGGGCACGGAGGCGTAGAGGAGTGTGAGCGAGGGCAGCCGAGGACGCCACAGCGCCCTGCCACTGTTGATTTACAATATGGCCGTCTCCCTGTTGTTGTTCTGTTGGGAAGGGTGCTTAATGTGCAGCTGCCATGGCAACGGGGGCCACAATGCTGGAGCGCATTTCTTGAGCACCATTAGAACCACTCCTCGACTTGATTCCCAGCCTTCCGCCAAATCCCCGGCACACATCTGCTCCGTTTCTACTCCTGTTGCTATTTTTGGCTTCTCGCAGCTATTTTCAGTTTCTTTTGTTTTTTTCCGCTGTGGTAGAATTTGTTTATTTCTTCCCTTCCATCCCCGTCACTTTTAGTAGTCCACGATATTCAGGTTCACTGAACTGAACAATGAGAATTTAAGGTTTTGCTCTCTATCTTTTATTTTCTTATTTAAAAGTTTGGCTTCGGAGCAGGATTAATTCTCTGCCGTCACGTCACACTCGACCCAAGGTGTTTGTGTGTGTAAACAGATGTGATTCTCTCCGTCAGAGCGCGTACACACACAGGCGACAGTGAATGTGAAGACAGAAAGACTCAAGTGTGCTTTCCCCGTGTCTTAGGTAGCAGCAGAGCAGCTCCCGCACCATTAAGGAGAATGCCACTTCACGTAGTAGGGCCTGGCATTGTGTCGTCCAATCAGAGTGTAGACAGCAGCTTCACCAACATACTGATATACATTTGCCAATAACTATAAGACTGTGAATTTACACGCCTCATGTGTTTGTAGTAATACCCAGAAAGAGCCACTTTGGGTTATTTAAAGTATTCTCCTAGTATGGACACCACTGGGATGCCGGGGAGTGAAGATAAACCTGTGCATCACAACATCAACAGACAGTATTAAATAGACAGTATTGAATTTCATAGGTAGAGAGTGAAGTTACATAAAGTGTAAAAACAAATGTAAATGCTGAAATCGGTGGTATTCTCCTTTAATGTCGGACAGGAAGTCGGTGAGCATGGTGAGATAGTTCTTTGATTTTAATTAAGATTTTTTTTGTTTTTGTGTGTTTTGTGCAAATGTCGAAGCACTGGGACTGCAGGTCGGGTCCATGCGTGGGGTTAAACCTCGGTGTGCTGCTGGAGGACTGTGAATGAAACACACACACACACACACACACACACACACACACACACACACACACACACACACACACAGAACTCTACGTCACACTGATGCAACAGTGAATGATACACAGCTGCCTTTTTCTTTATTTTTTTGGTTTTTAATTGCAGAAAAAACACATTGGTTTATTTTTCCTGGTCCTTGTGAGGGCTTTCAGTTCTTTAAGATACTTTATTCATTGATGCAATATCATTTCTACAGAAAAGCTTCTTTTAGTTTGCAGAATGTTAGATATTCTTCTGCAACTCATATTTATTGCATAATTCCAGCAAGTTCATTTTCTTTTTTTTTTTTTTTTTTTTTTTTTTTTAAAAAAAAAAAAATATATGTTAAGGTTTCGTTTATTCAAACAAGGTTTTTCAGGATTTATTTATTTTTTTTAATCTCCTGACAGGTTATGACTGTCAACTGCCAGTCTTCTTCATAGGTGATTGCTTTGATATACAAGTTCTGGCATAAGGAAAGCTTCAAAGCATCTTCTGATGGCTTTCATGTGTCCCTATGAGTTCTATGTCTAGGAGATACATTTTTTCTTCCTGAATAGACAAAACCTTCACATATTTCAAATGTATTACATTTACTTTATCTCAGTGACTTTACAAAGCTACAATGTAACTGCAGACAAAGGAAAACATGTTTGAAATCTGAAAAAATAGATAAAAAATGACGTTTAAGTTAAAAACTAACTTGGTCAAATATAAGGAGTAAACATATTTTTTCGTACAAATGTTTGGCTAAATAAGTTGATAGAGTTGTCTCAGTGATTGAGCTTTGACTTTTTTGTTTATTTCTAATTGGCAAACGTTTAAGACGGAACATTTTAAAGGTTTATATTTTTTGTAAGCTTATATTCTAATTTATAAATGCAGTGCCACTAAGTAGGGAACATAATAAGCCTTTAGCAGCTTCTGTCACACTGAGGAAAGCTTAATAAGAAATTATTTTCAGGCAGGCTCTGAAATTAATATGTGTCGTGCATGGCTTTAATGGATTTATAAGCCCATTTAGGCTTGAGTCAGGAAATGAGGGTAGGCCAAAGGATATAAATAATTGTTTTATCTCAAAAAGTGTAGGATGATATTAGATTGACTCAGCATTTCTCAATAGAAATAATCATAAACTTCGGATTTAGCAAAGCACTCAGATCTGTATTATTTCAGCCTTATTCTGAACCTC
Organism: Gouania willdenowi; assembly: GCF_900634775.1. Taxonomy (NCBI): domain Eukaryota; kingdom Metazoa; phylum Chordata; class Actinopteri; order Blenniiformes; family Gobiesocidae; genus Gouania; species Gouania willdenowi. The sequence continues at coordinate 13,792,120 of NC_041051.1, read as the reverse complement.
AGAATTCTTGCATAAATGTATAATTGTGACCTTATCGCATCCTTTGGAGAACAAAGTAATTTAAAAGTCACAGTTCAGGAAGCTGATGAATTATTTATATATGTTTTTCCCCACTCTATGATCCCAATAGTTGCAGTATTTGGTGTATTCATAACATTATATACATGGACACTAAAAAATGAAGGCAACACATAGGTTATCAATGTGTGTGTGTGTTGTGTCATTCACAGTCTGCGAGTGGATAAGTCTTAGTTTCCGTTTTTTTTCTTCTGTTTTCCTGCTCAGCATTTCTTCTTCTATCTGACGACGTATACGGTTAATCTGCACACACTGCAGTGGCCTAACCTGGTCCATTCAGTATTGTGCCATGACCTGTTTTTGTTTCATAATGTACAGACACACAAAAAGCAGGATTTCTGTGTATTAGGAAGCACTGTGCATTCAACAGTATAGGTAACAGACATAGAAGCACCGCAAATGTATAAAAGAAAAGAGAACTTCTTACCTCATTGTTTTTTTTTTTTTTTTGTTTTTTTGGTTTCTTATTATTTTCTAATGGTGGCACCATGTGTGCCCCCTAATTTGTCTCTTGCCTTGATTGGGTGTCTACACATAAAGCCTGTGATCATAGGAAATTATTTATCACTGAATAAAAAGAGAAAAATTCGGGTGTGTGACTCTGACACTGTCTGTATTGTGTTTTTTTCCCTTAAAAAAGTACAATTATAATACTATATATATTTCTATTGCATCTCAGCATTACTTTCATTCATTTATCTTTAAGATGACTATTAACAGAGAAAATAAATGGCATTTACAGAGTGCTTTGTAACTGTGACTGCTATAAGCTGCACATTATTGTTTAGCAAAAGTTTGTGTTTTGCTGATCCTTCTACTACACATACTTATATTACATAATATATTATATTATATTTATTATTTGATTGGTCCCCTAATATTTACTGGTTTTGAGGCTATACATTCTGATTGACTATGACAACCAATACATTGTATATTGGCTTTAAGTGGATGGAAGTGCAACTATACTCTTCAATCTGATTCTATCCACAACACACATAAAACTAGGGTTGTCCCGATGTAACTTTTTTCACTTTCGACACGATACCGATATTGCATCCTTGAGTTTTGGTGGATATCGATCCGATACGATATCAGCATGAATCATGCATACTTTTTACGACTTATTTTGTAATGTGGAATGCTAGAAAAGGCTTGATCAAGTGATAATTAGGGATGTCCCGATTCAACTTTTTCACTTCCGATATGATGCCGATATTGCGGCCTTGAGTGTTGGCCGATACCGATACGGTGCGATAACCTCACAAATCATACTTACTTTTATTACTTATTTTGTAGTGTGGAATGTTAGAAAAGGCTTGATCAAGTGATGTTACTCAAACAGAGAACAATGGTCAACAAAAGTAGGGATGAGAAAAACTGACCCATTTATTATTACATACATTTTAACCTTCAACATAATATCTAGAGTATTCTACAATTGAACTAATATAATATAACATATGTCGCAGGTTTTAGATGCAGTCCGATGAAATCTGAGATTCGTTTTCTAACTGATATCGGACCAAGACACCCCTAGTGACAATATTAAGCAACAGTAGGTATGACAAAATCCAACACATTTATTATTAACCAATGGGTTACATAAATTTTAACCTTTAACGAATATTCTATATTTAAATAAAACTAGAAGACCCTTAAATATAACCTCAATAAAGGTTTTTTTTGCTGATATCGGACCGATATCTGACATTGTTGCAGCGAAACACCCTAACATAAATGATTGGCACACCATTAAAACTGCAACTATTTTATATACTAAAGGTATTCAACTGCCATTCATTATAAACCTGTAAGGTATTGCTGCTTTTTAATTAATAAAATGACATGTATTCTGGCATGTCATTGTTTTGAGTGCTCATGGCAGACCTGCATGTCGTGCAAAAATGAGTGTTTATTGATTATATACTTGGATGTAGACAAAAATCCTCCTGTGGACACGACTTTCGCCACCAAAAGTTCAATAGATGCTTTCAATCGACTCAATTTAAATGTGATCACTGAACAAAAACAGTGACTCCATCCTGGTTTTAGATCTAACAGCTCTCTGGTAGAGATGTGGTTTTTGTCACGTCTCCCACTGATAAAGGTCAAAGTCATGTTAGTGTACAAACATATCCGCTATTAATTGTACAGTATGTGTAAAGTAGCAATAATCAATACGTTCAGTAGTATTGATCATGTCAGGGTATATATTCAGACGTTTTCCATGGGTGTGACTGTCTTGTTCTACATTTATGCTTAAAGTCAACCATGACACACATTCTCAGATTTTTGTCTCATATGCCTGAATGTCACTCCAGCGCGTTGCTATTGATAACGTTGAGAGAGGGGAGTTCCCACAGGAACTGAGATGGAGATTGGGTTTCAGATTCCTGACCTCCAACTATACTTAGATTAGTATTTTTGATGCTGGGGTTACAAAAATAATTTCTAATCTTTTGGGAATAACTAAGAACATACTGTATATGTACAATTCAAATTGAATTGAATATGGTAGCATTTCAAAATAAAAGCAAATAAAATAGTTGTGAAGTATCCAGGTCGATGTTGTAAATTTGCGGTAATAGTATCAGAAAAATATACATTTACCATAGAAATGATCAACTTATATAACTTAATAATTAAAGGTCTACAAATATCGAGGAAGGCTCAACAGACATAACCCAAAACCCTAAGTTCCCAAAGTGGGGTACGGGTACCCCAGGGGTACGCAAATTGTCATAGGGGATACGTGAACATTAGAAACTAGAATATAAATAGAGCAGTTAATGTTAATGCTAGGCTAATGCTATTGCTCGGTTATTGTTATTAACAGGTTCATGCTAGGTTAATGCTAATGCTATTGTTAGGCTAATGCTTGGACAATGTTAATGCGAGGCTAACGTTAATGCTAGGCTAATTATATTGGTATGTTAATGTTAATGCTAGGTTAATGCTATTGCTAGGTTATTTCTAATGCTAGGTTAATGCTAATGCTAGGCTAAGCTAAGTCAATGTTAATGTGAGGCTAAGGCTAATGCTAGGCTAATTCTATTGCTATGTTAATGTTATTGCTAGGTTAATGCTATTCCTAGCTTATTTCTAATGCTAGGTTAATGCCAATGCTATAGCTAGGCTAATGATAATGCTATGTTAAAGCTAATACTACTTCAATATCAGAATCAGAATCAGAATCAACTTTATTGACCAAGAGTGTATGAATACACACGAGGAATTTGTCTTGGTGACCTGTGCTCTCTCAGATAGTGTAACATTAAATAATAACAATCAACTAGAATAAATAAAAATAAATAAAAAAAGAAGAGTAGTTAGACTAATATGTGCAAACTAAATAAAATAACAAGATAATAATAATAATAATAATAATAATAATAATAATAATAATAATAATAATAATAATAATAATAATAACGAAATAAAATAAAAATACAAAAATACAATAATAATAATAAGATAATAGTGCAGTAGTGCATTGATTAGTAGTGCAGGTGAACATTTAAATGGAAATATAATGTCCATGAACATGAACATATTAATGATAAGCTAATGTTAATGCTAAACTAATGCTATTGCTGTGCTAATGTTAATATTGATGCTCAGTTTATGCTATTGCTAGGCTAATGCTAATGCTAGATAGTGCTCATGCAAATGCTAAGCCAATCAAGATCCTTTGAACGCACTTGCATTCAGGAAATGCAAATATTATAGTTATTAAGTTATTATTATTATTATATATATATATATATATATATATATATATATATATATATATATATATATATATATATATATATATATATTTATTTATATCAAGATCCTTTGAACTCACTTTCCTCAACAGGATAGGTGAAATTCACTGTAGGGCTACATTGTATATGACATTACATGATTATGTTTTTTAAGTGAAGTTGTAGGGGGTACATATCTGAAGGGGTATGGGACTGTGAAAAGTTTGGGAACCCCTGCCCTAAACAAACAAATTTTAAACCTTTTTTTCCCCTCATTCAGGCAATTTGGACACTCCATTTAAAGCTGCAGGGAAAACATGAAAACTCCACACAAGTGAGGCCCATCGTAACCACTTGTCTTATTCACTAATAAGACACATTTCCTGTATTAGTTTTTTCTTCTTTTTTTCAGCAGATAAAAAGCCTGCACTTCATTAGCCTCTCAGTGACCTGCAGCTCAGTTAAGCCTGAGTGATGTTTCTATTTAGGATTTCACAAGGTCACAGTAATTCAGCTCAGTGGCTCACATCAGTCCTGCGTCTGACGACAGCACTGGAGTACAGCAGGGAGAAGGAAAAGGGCTGCTGATGAATATTTAACCAAAACGCTCATGCAAAGGCTTCATTCTGGGTCACAGCAGCTCTTGCAGCATCTTCACAATATCATAATCACCTTGTTTAAAATGAATGAACATTTTGAAATTTCCTAAGCTCACTTTGCTCAGGAGTGCAAAGACCAAACTGTACACAGAGAACTAAAGTGAAGTAAAAAAAAAAAACCAAAGCTAGGAAGAGTTTCAACAGATGATGTCTGATGGTTAGATATTGAAGAACAGATCAGCTGCAACATTTTTTACCCAAAAGTGTCTCCATCAAAGTTCCCCCAAAACCATGTGATATATTAGCCATTAAAACATGGAACGTGTCTTTAGCTTAGAAATGATGCTATATATATAACAAAATTATTTATTCAGGATTTCAACATGTACTATCCAATGCATGTCAATATCTATAGTATAAAGTTGCTATATATTTCCATGAGCCTGTCTCAACATTGTGCACATTAACACAGAAGCTCTGTGACATGTTGATGCAAATGATGGAATAAATAACTTGTTTTTGCTGTATTTTAATGTGAAAATGTGTTCTCACAGCTTTGATAGATATATATTAATAGTATAATAGTCCATCAACCAAGTATTCTTGACCCATTTGCAGGAAATATATGCTATTGACCAAGTCAGCAGAATAATTTTTCATCCTAATGTTGAACATAAAACACTCTTTTAAGTCCTTTAGTGAACCTGAACCAATCTGTACAACATGTGATTGATGAGATCAGCCTGTATCAGTGCTGTATCTGTTTCTTTCATCATGTTTCTTTGTTGCAAATGAACATTCACAGATGAAGTTCTTTTCCTTTCCTTTCACTGCAGCTAACATCAAAAGGAGCTCCAATGTGACTTCAGCTGTGTGGAATAATAATAAAAAAAAATCTAAATCACAGCTGCTGTGGTAAAAGCAGCATCAGCACATAATCCTCAGTGTTATGAACTAAATAATGTTTGAGGTGAGTTTGTTCATGTGATATGTGAACATGATGCTATGGGGCGCCGATTGTAAAGTAAAGTAGATAAAAATAAACAGCAACTTTTTGCAACGTTTAGCAACAAAAAATGTTTAAAAAATGCACGTGAATTTTTTTTTATTCCTTTGTTACTTTTGACCAGATTTACAGCAATATTTGTGAAATTTGTGATATAAATGTTAGATATCAAATCTAAATCAAAATGTTCAATCTAAATGTTAAATGGTAAATTTAAATCAAAATGGTAAATCTAAATCAAAATGTTAAATATTAAATCTAAATCAAAATGTTAAATCTAAATGGTAAATGGTAAATGGTAAATTTAAACTAAAATTGTAAATCTAAATCAAAATGTTAAATATTAAATCTAAATGAAAATATTAAATCTAAATGAAAATGTTAAATCTAAATCTAAATGTTAAATCAAAATGTTAAATGTTAATTCAAAATCAAAATGTTAAATCTAAATCTAAATGTTAAATCTAAATCTAAATCAAAATGTTAAATATTAAATCTAAATCAAAATGCTAAATTTAAATCAAATTGTTAAATGTTAAATCTAAATCAAAATGTTAAATATTAAATCAAAATCAAAATGTTAACTCTAAATCTAAATGTTAAATCTAAATCAAAATGTTAAATGTTAAATATTAAATCAAAATCAAAATGTTAAATCTAAATCAAAATGTTAAATCTAAATGTTAAATGGTAAATTTAAATCAAAATGGTAAATCTAAATCAAAATGTTAAATATTAAATCTAAATCAAAATGTTAAATCTAAATGGTAAATGGTAAATTTAAATTAAAATTGTAAATCTAAATCAAAATGTTAAATATTAAATCTAAATGAAAATATTAAATCTAAATGAAAATGTTAAATCTAAATCTAAATGTTAAATCAAAATGTTAAATGTTAATTCAAAATCAAAATGTTAAATCTAAATCTAAATGTTAAATCTAAATCAAAATGTTAAATATTAAATCTAAATCAAAATGCTAAATTTAAATCAAATTGTTAAATGTTAAATCCAAATCAAAATGTTAAATATTAAATCAAAATCAAAATGTTAACTCTAAATCTAAATGTTAAATCTAAATCAAAATGTTAAATGTTAAATATTAAATCAAAATCAAAATGTTAAATCTAAATCTAAATGTTAAATCTAGATCTAAATGTTAAATCTAAATCTAAATGTTAAATCTAAATCAAAATGTTAAATCTAAATCAGAATGCTATATATTAAATCTAAATCAAAATGTTAAATCAAAATCAAAATGTTAAATCTAAATCTAAATGTTAAATCTAAATCAAAATGTTAAATCTAAATCAAAATGTTAAATCTAAATCAAAATGTTAAATATTAAATCAAAATCAAAACGTTAAATCTAAATCTAAATGTCAAATCTAAATCAAAATGTCAAATCTAAATTAAAATGTCAAATCTAAATCAAAATGTTAAATATTAAATCTAAATCAAATTGATAAATGTAAATCTAAATGTTAAATGGTAAATGTAAATCAAAATGTTAAATATTAAATCTAAATTAAAATGTTAATTATAAATGTAAATCAAAATATTAAATATTAAATCTAAATCAAAATGTTAAATATAAATGTAAATCAAAATATTGAATGTTAAATGTAAATCAAAATGTTAAATATAAATGTAAATCAAAATATTGAATGTTAAATGTAAATCAAAATGTTAAATGTAAATCAAAATGTTAAATGTAAATCAAAATATTAAATATTAAATCTAAATCAAAATGTTAAATATAAATGTGACGGGTGAAAATAAATATTTGCCACTATATTGCTAATACAAATGATGTTATTATGTAACCCTTTGGTGAACTAATTCCTGCAGTAATGGATCACATGTTTATCTCCCTGTGTAATGGCTCACCTGTGGCCACTAATCGCTGTATTTTCCTATTTTGCCTTCTCCCTGATCTTTTATGAGCTTGCACACTCTAGCTTTTTACTACCATCCCCTCATCAGCTCATCTCATTCATTTCTTGTCACAGCAGCCAGGTGTGCTCTGCCATAAAGATCCTTTGAACTCACTTTACAGCACTTTCTGGGAACCAGAGGAGGGATGAATGTGAATGAGTGAACAAAGAGGAAGAGTTGCTAGATATCACAGAGTTTGAGATTAAACCTGAGCTTTAAAAAAAACAAAAAACATAGGTGTTGATAGAATATTGGGTTATAAGTGATATCAACATTAGAATATTACAAAAAATAAGCTGTAATGTCATGTAATCAATATGCTTTTTAGGTCTAAAATCAACATGAAAAGTAAAAACGCTACAAAACATTAAACAGCAGAATGATAATGATTGAAATAAAACTTATTTTTAAATAAACCAAAATACTTATTTGAAAACATGCAACACTGAACTGTTAACCACAATGTAATTAAAATAGATTAAGTAGCTAATATTCGAAGCTATAGAAGTTCTATCTTAATTATGTCAATCTTCTTTTTTGTGTAGCATTTAACTAATTTTTTTTTTTGAGTAAATGGAACTATATTGTTTATAAGTAAGCATAACTTAAAAACACAACTTCAGTACAACTTAATAGAATTAAGTAATTACATGCTAAGAATTATAGAGTTGTGTTATTTCTGTTGTTTCAAATAGGGATTATTTAAAAAAAAATGTAACTTAAATCATACAGCACTGTCATAAATTACAAGTAGCCAGTCAGCCAACCTTTTAAGTTCTGGAAAATTTGGACTTTTAAGTTAATCCACAAAATTGAGGCACACACACACACACACACACACACACACACACACACACACACACACACACACACACACACACACACACACACACACACACACACACACACACGTGCACCCTCAGTGGACTATTTCTCTCGTTTTGGCTGGTACACGTGCAATGCATGTTGTTGGTTGCTCTGACACTTACAAACACTGCTTTATATCTTGTTCATTAAAGCTCACCAGATGTAATTGGAAATGACAGAAAAAACCATCTGCACCTGAGTGGTGGCCCCAGGGTCAGTTTTTCACACGTCACATGACTGTTTATAGCTGAGGAGGAACACAACAGACACTAGAATACATCCATTTATAGCCCAACTCTTCATCAAATGTAACAGGAAGACTCCAACAAGATGTGCTATTCAACACACATGTTTTTGCAAAAGAGCAAAAGTCTTGCTCTATACCAGTGTTTCTCAAATGAGGGTACGTGTACTCCTTGGGATCTGCGATGGCACAGGGGGGAGAGAGGGAGAGTGGAAAATGAACAAATATTATGCTCTATAGTTGTTTTTAAATCGTTTAAAATGTTTTAGTTGGACAAAGGGGGAACTTAGATTCAGAAATAAGAGAAAAGGGGTACTTGAGCCAAAAATAATATTTGAAAACTACTGCTCTTTACAATATACATAAATATATATTAAAATGTCTTTCCAGCCTGGCCATTATTAGCATCATGACCTTCAAGCTGTTATCAGTTCTGCTTCTTTTAGAAGTTTTAAATACATTTTAAAGTCAAAACACTGATTGTTGGTGAAGGGAAAGTTTGTTGTTGGACTTACTCTACAGATATGAGTACACACTATAATTATGGTAACAAAAATGATTGAATATCCAAAAGCTAAGAGATAGAACCATGCAATCCTATATTTAGTAAAATGCATGTTGGGCTTTTCAGACTACAGTCCTCCATATACAACCGTAATCAGCGATCAGAATTAGATTCACCTTCTCTAAGTTATAGGACACCACTTTGGCTACTAATCCACCACTTACTGTGAATTTGTTGAGAAACAGAGCTTTACTTCCTCTTACATGCTGACTGCTCGACAAAAATGCAAATCAGAATGGAGGGTTGAACTGCAGTGCAACATCAAAGTCATCAAACCTATATCAAAGTCACTCCCATGTTTTAGTGGTTGGAAAAACAATTTACAGAGAAAACATCAATAAATCCTCTCCAAATTCTCACCAATAGCTTCAGGAGGAAATAGAAATTAAACCATGGATCTTCTTGACACCATAAAGCAATAGATCCAAACTGATTTGTTGCAGTAATCTATGAGACGGTCGGGCAAAGAGGGAAATAGGTTTGCTGGGTTTAAACCTGGAGCTGCTCCAAGATGTTAGAATCGTAAAAAGATTCCAGCTGCAACTCATACGCTTCAAATAATTGTTCTCTCGGTTAATCCTGGATTTTTATCTGATCATAAGTAACATCATATTGGAAAACAAGAAAACAAACCTCCACCAAGTGCCACATTTCCTCTATGCCAGATATGGCAGTTATCTGGATCAGTGATTCTCATCAGGGTACCAGGGTCATTCATACTTTAAAGGCTTGAAAGAAACATACACCCCTATTAATAACAATACAGTAGATCTAAATGTATGGGCACCGCCATTTCTTTGAAAAATCACAATAAAATGCGCAATCTGGATTCAAAACTTGTTGAAGTTATTGAGGAACCATAACTGAGTCAATTTTCATAGAGATCTGTCAATCGGTCATGAACCAAGATATTAATTTTTGAATTTTCGCCCATGACAAGAGATAGGGATTCTTCAGTTTCAATACTTATACAGAATCAGTATATTGATCCGGATTCCCTCCAAAATGCAATGGAAACTGTCATGGCGTGAGGACTATCAATGGTTAAAATTATGTCAAAATCTGTTTAGCATCTAATCCTGCAAACAGACAAACATATAAACACATAATAACTAGTGACATCATGTGATACAAAAGAGAAAACACTCAACGCATTTCCAGTTGAAAAAAAAGACTAATTTGATTTACTCCATCATGGTGAACATAAGATAACAGAATTAACATTAAAGTCATGTACAATCAGGTGGTTGGTTTGAACAAGGACTCTTTAATCAGGCTCTTATTCTGGTGAGCCACTATCATAAGATGTTTGTTTGCAGACACTCAGTTCGAGGTTTTTCGTTAGATTCAAAAAACAACCTTTGATTTGCTCACATTTTTTTTTTTTTAATTTTTGGATTCATTAAATAATCAATTCATCCTGCTGCTACTGTTGACTCATCGTTGTCCTATTGATCATACCCAGTATACATCATCCCGACGTCATTAAACAATGACATGTCTGTTTCAACCATGTGTGCAGTGAACCCTCGTCACGTTATTTGGTTGGTCCAAAGATGTGTGAGGTTTTTGTTACCTTTACCTTCCCAGTTCTTTGATGATCAGCTTCAAGGAAAGATGACAAGGGTATTTCTAAGGAAGCTGGGAGAGTTCTGGGCTGAGGACAGCATGCTGCTCTCCATGCTCTCCAGGCTCTAGCACAGGGGTCTGCAACCTGTCGCTCTGGAGCCTAATGTGGCTCTTTGACTCTTATGCAATGGCTCCCAATAGCTTTAAAAAAAAAAAACTATTGAAATAAATATATATACTGTATATATATATATATATTTTTCACCGAGGCTATTAATGATTCATGACAATTTACATCAAGATATAACAATTTGTTAACCTAAAATAAATCACGTTGTGCAATGACTCAGCACCTTCCTACTTCACCTCCTGCAACATCTACAGACCATCAACTTCTCCTGCACCTGTGGCGAACCTTAAGTTTTAAATCCCTGGTAAGATGGCAAGAAATTAGCAATTAGCATGTATTATCAAATTCAAGTTACTTTTTGTAGGCCTTAACAAAAAAATAAATAAAAAATATATTTTATATAACATTGTGCTCATGTAAACTGAGATGTGTAAGAATTTGAAGATGCAAGATACTGTTTTATTTCTTGATGTCAATTTAATTAATGAATTAAACTTTATAGAATTGAATTCACTGTATTGTCTTCACTGAGAAGGTATTTTTTTGGCTCCAGGAGGACTTTAATCCAGGTGAGATGAGGCAAAATGGTTCCTTGTAGAGTAAAGGCTGCAGGCCCCTGCTCTAGGAAGACTCTCTACCAACTTCAAGCAGTTCAGATAACTTCTTGGGTTTTTCATCCCCGAACCCCAGCATGTTGCTGGCGATTGGCTGGGTGATGTTCACACTTGCCTTTTGGCTTACCATCATATAAATCAAGGTGTCTATACAGCAACCCCCCAAAGCAACACAAAGGAACAATGGAATGTCACACATCTCATGTGATACAGTCATGTCTCACAACTGGGAACTAATTTCCCAGTAAATAGAAATAGTAATTGTTACAATGAAAGCTTTGTTTTTCTTTTTGCTGCTTGTTCATTCCTCCACGGCGGCTGAATCATGTATAGCCCTCAGAGTTTCTTTTGGTGGAAAAAAAAAAAAAAAAGCAAAGACAACAACTGTGTGCTGGAGAAGCAGAAGATGTGGAGGAACATGTTCAGAAGTACTGGATCTCACGACCCAGAGAGCGATGTTTGTCTCTGCCAGTCCCCATGGTTCATCTTTCAGTATCTATTTTCATACCACTCTTGTTTTTTTGACGACTCACTGGGGAACGTGTGGGTACATGTGAAAACAGACTGTGCCTGCTTGATGACGACAAAATACACACGTGTAAGACAAAACAGGATATGCGTATGTGTGTGTACGTGTGTGTGTGCGTGTGTTCGAACACGCTGCATCCTGCTGTGAGAGTGAGACGCTTTTATTTTTAGACACTTGAGGCCAGGAATATTACCACTGAGTCAAAGGAGAAACCTGCAGGGTGGCAACGCAACAGGGAGGTTTATTCTGTAGTAGTTGTTCTCTGAAACCATTAGAAATGGAACTGTTTTCCTTTGATGAGCCTGAGTGTTAAACAATACATCCGATTACTGATGAGACGCTTGAAGAACATTTTGTTCCCCATTTCTTCTTTTATGTTTCCTCTCTGTTTCTCTCTCTCTCCCATCACTCCACTAATTATTCTGTCCTCAGCTGCCTCCAGCAGCAGCAGCAGCACCACACTAGGCCGCTGCATGCTGGGAATGCTGACCCCAGTGTCACAAACAATAAACAACGAATATATTGTTTTCCTGCTATTGGACATGAATGATTAATGTAGGTCTGGTTTGGATAGAGAAATAAAAGCCTGCCGCATGTTGTTGGCTTTCAATGAAACATTTAAGCTGTTGTTGTGTCACAGCAGTGTGTGCATGAGGGCAGAGCCACAGGACAACAAAGACACTCCCACACTGTTCACCCGCCCCGCTGTGCGTTTTATGATTCTTTGTTTGTTTTGTACATCTCAGGGTTCAGATGCAGAGCTTTATCCCATCCTAACATCAGGTGCATCTGCACAGATTGATTGATTGGTTACTGGGGCGATAGACTGAAAGGTAGCACGCCAAGCATTGATCACATGCAAAGCCTCCAACCTCAACAATACCTGACAGATATGGGGAGCAGATTGTAAAGTTACACATGCTAAAAACAAACAGCAACTTTTTGCAACATTTAGCAACAAACCACATTTAAAAACACATGTGAATTTTTTGACATTACGTTTGACCAGATTTAAAGCAACATTTGCGAAATTTGTGATTTTTTTCTCATAAAAATATAGTGTCAATGTTAAATCTAAATCTAAATCTGAATCTTAAATCTAAATGTTAAATCTAAATCTAAATCTAAATCTGAATCTTAAATCTAAAATGTTAAATCTAAATCTCAATCTGAATCTTAAATCTAAATGTTAAATGTTAAATCTAAATGTCATGCTAATATGCAAATTCACCGTAAATACCAAAATAAAAGCTCATTTCGGTGTCACTTACTGAGTTTGTAACTGTACTGAGATTGTAACCTAACCCTAACCTAATCCAATAAACAAATAAAACACATGTCCGTTCACTTTGAAAACAAAAATACACAAAATGGAAATATTTTTTTCGTGCAAAAAATAATTTGTATACATACTGTATACAATCTCACTACGATGCAATCCCAGTAAACCACACCAGTAAAGTTGCATATTAGCTAAATATTAATTTCACTTGTGACATTTAGATTTAACATTTAGATTTCGATTTAAAATTTCTATTTCAATTTAACATTTATACTTAGATAAAACATTTAGATTTAATATTTACTATTTACATTTGACATTATATTTTTAAGAGAAAAAAAAAAAAAACACAAATGTCACAAGTATTGCTGTAAATCTGGTTAAAAGCAACACACACACACACACACACACACACACGCGCACACACACACACACACACACACACACACACACACACACACACACACACGCAATCTATCTATCTATCTATCTATCTATCTATCTATCTATCTATCTATCTATCTATCTATCTATCATAGACAGTGTATGCTGTTCTTCATTTTGATCATGTGAGAGGATTATTGTTGAATTATCTAATATCTGGTCTGATTTCTCACTAGAAGACATAAAACTTAACAAAACCCAAACACACCATTCAAAACTAGCTGTTTATTAATCATTGTCATTTAGCGCCCCCTGCTGTTTGTAATACCCCACAGTTTCTTTCTTTCTTTCTTTCTTTCTTTCATTCTTTCTTTCTTTCTTTCTTTCTTTCTTTCTTTCTTTCTTTCTTTCTTTCTTTCTTAATTTCTTTCTCTTTTTTCCTTCTTTCTTTCATTCCTTCATTCTCTTTTTCTTTTTTTCTTGCTTTCTTTGTTCTTTTTTTCCCCTTTTTTTCTCTTTTTTCTTCTTTCTTTCTCTTCCTCTTTTTTCTCTTTATTCTTTCTTCCTTTCTCTTTTTCTTTCTTTCTCTTTTTTCTTCCTTTCTCCTTTTCCTTTCTTTCTTTCTTTCTTTCTTTCTTTCTTTCCTTTTATCTCTTTTTTCTTTTTCTTTCTTCTTTCTTTTTACCTTTTTTCTCTTTTTTCTTCTTTCTTTCTCTTCCTCTTTTTTCTCTTTATTCTTTCTTCCTTTTCCCTCTTGTCTTTCTTTCTTTCCTTTTTCAATCAAATTCACTTCAATTCACTTCAAACAAGTGGATTCTTTAGGGTATTTTCTACACTTCTAATGTCTTGTATTGGGTTGAATCCTGTGCTGTATACCTTATGTTACATATATTAGAGATGTTCCTCTAATACAATTACATATACTGTACATATATAGGTATTCCTCTAAAATAATTACATATACATATAATAGAGGTGTTCCTCTAATATAATTACATATACATATTGTGAAGTCCAAACCATCCAAAAAAGAATTAAAAATATTTACTTTCTTATTTCCGCCTTTTGCTTCTCATCTTTTTTATAAAGTAAATAATTTTATTATGCTGGGCTGTCTAGTTGCGTGGGGCAGGGCCTTAAAAGGGCGGTGCACCATCAGGTCGGGTTGGATCAGCTGGAGACGCTGCGTAATGAGCAGAGGACATCACCTCAGAGCAGCAGGGCGCACAGCGCGAGCAGAGCCATCCAGCTGACACGAGAGTGCAGTGTAAGAGAGAGGAGCAGAGACGCCACCGGTATGTTAATCATTGGTTAATGTGCGTTTTGGATGAAATGCTCGGGGAAGGTATTTGTTTGACAGACAGGTCAGCGCATGTGGGACAGGTGCGCGTGTGCAATGCACTAAACTGCGCAGCAGATAGGATGGTCAAATCAGTGAGACGTCATCCTTTCTTATTAGAATAATTTGATTTGAGTAGTGTTTAAGTTAATAAAAGGACTATGTGGTTAAATAACTAAAGTAAAAATGATTAAAAGTAAGTCTTTAGTTAAAGATAA
Organism: Gouania willdenowi; assembly: GCF_900634775.1. Classification (NCBI taxonomy): domain Eukaryota; kingdom Metazoa; phylum Chordata; class Actinopteri; order Blenniiformes; family Gobiesocidae; genus Gouania; species Gouania willdenowi. The sequence goes on along the minus strand of NC_041051.1, from coordinate 13,777,006 downwards.
AGAAAAGTTCCAGGTGATGTCATAAGTTGAAAATTATTATAGTTTGTTTAAAGTGATTGATATTAATACTTAACACTTAGTGAAATGTGTGTTTACAGTTTAAATAATAAAATAAATAAATAAATGCAATGCAATTTGAGAAAATGTAATTGAGAATTCAAATATTTCATAGATCAAGTAAATTTCAAACTAAGGATTTATAATAACTATTATAAATTAAGTACATTTTAGGTTTGATTTTTATTTGTGTATTGCTTTATTAGGTGAGTATAATTTGAGCATCCTGTTTAATATTACAAAAACATTTACTTTAAATCAGGAAAATGGATCAAATTAACTAAAAATAACAGTGCTGGTAGACTTAGATTCTTTAATTTAATTGCAAATATAACATCCCAACATGAGAAAATTGTTTATGCTTTGATTCTAACTTTCCCTCTTCTTCCTTTGTCCAGGTTAACAACCTGCTTAAACCTGCTTAACCAAGGAACAGTTAAAATAAACTGTCAACCAAGCACAGAGTTGTTCTCAGCGTTCTCTGTCTTCCTCTCTGGCCCTTCAAGTTGGGCAGTGGTGTTACAAACACATACAAACTTGACAGTTGTTAACCGGTGGCGTCTCTGCTCCTCTCTCTTACACTGCACTCTCGTGTCAGCTGGATGGCTCTGCTCGCGCTGTGCGCCCTGCTGCTCTGAGGTGATGTCCTCTGCTCATTACGCAGCGTCTCCAGCTGATCAAACCGTATCTGGAAAGGGGCAGACCACATGGTTGAAGCAGAGCTGAGAGAAGAGTTCATCAAACTTAAAGACTGTTTTGACAAGATTCTTGAAGCAAATGATGATTATAGGGACGGGCTGTTGCTTGAGTTTCAAGAGTCTGAAGAAGATGAAGAAATAAAACTAGGTGAGCACCTAGAGAAAGACATTGAAAAGACCTCAAATGAAAGTGAGGCGAAGTTTAGAGAAGTACAAGAAATTGTCCGTTTAAACCTGTGGTCAAGATATGGGGAAGGCGAGCTGATGTTGGCAATCTTGAATGCAGAGAGAAGCTGTAACAAGAGTGGGGATGTAAGTGTTGTCGGAACAAATTTAGAGGGCTACGAAGTGCATCTGAAGCTCCTCGCGGGATATATGGACGAAATCGCCAATACAATGCAAGCGTGGGAAAGGTGGATATCCATTGAGATGAAGAAGGACCTCGATGGCCGAATAACCGCCCTCAAAGCAAATAATAACAGACTCCAACTAAGAAAAGCAGAGTTTGTAACAGCACGTCGGATTGCAGCAGAAACACTTGCTGGAGAAGCTTCAGCAGGGGGCTTTCTAAGAGGGGCCCCATCACCAGTACCTCAACCCGTAAGGATTAAAGCGACGAGTCGCCCCATCTTCAGTGGCTGTAAAAGAGAGTTCCACAGGGGGAAAAGAGACTGGGAAAACCTACAGAGACAGGGTGAGCCTTCTGGATCTGTAGAAGTAAAAAAGATACAACTTTTAGAGAGCATAGATGGAAACATCTCGAAGGGGCTCAGACTGTCATCCTACAACACTGCGGAAGATGTTTTTAGAGTCTTAAAGAGCAGATACGGGAATAAATCAAGCATTGTCATTGAAATCCTTGAAGAGCTCAATAGACTCCCACCGGTAAGAGGGAGCCATCCACGCAAGGTGATTGAACTAATCCAGGTTGTGGAAAAAGCTCTGACAGATTTAACAGACCTGGGAAACTCTGGGCCAATGAACAACCCACTCGTCATAAAATCGATAGAGAGCGAATTACCAGACTTTGTAAAAAGAGACTGGTTGATGTGCATGGTGGATCAGAGTAACAACGTTACAGCAGAAAATCATTTTGACAAGCTTCTTGCATACCTCAAAAATCAAGAGGACATCTTGGAAAGGCTTGAACAGCTCAAAGTTACAGACAAGCCAAACTGGCATGAGCGGAATTTTGAAAACAAACATGCCTTCTCGAAAGCCTCAAAAAGTGAAAGTACAGCAGCTTCTTGTATTGTGTGTGGTGAAGAACGACACCCTGGAAAAATCTTCTTCTGCAGGAAATTTAAAAAGATGGACCTGCATGAGAAGAGAGAAGTTTTAAGAAACCTTAAAGCCTGTAAAATATGCCTTGAGTGTCATAGGGATGATGATTACTGCACAACCAATTACCTTTGCAGAAAAGAAGACTGCAAAAGAGATCATCATTACTTACTCTGTCCGTGGGGAGAGCTTGGAGTAGCACCTAAAGAAACAAAAACCAGGAGGGAAAAAGGCAAGTTTACTGACGAACAGGAGAAGTTTTTGTCTCAGCTGACGCCAGAATAGTGCAAAAGAGCATTTACAAATAGCAACAAAGCCAGAGCTACAAAAATAATCATCAAGGACAGTTCAAAGTTGCTAAACAGCCCAAAGGAGCTACCTGTCATCATGATGTTACTGGATGTAACTGCAAATGCTGGCCAAAAAATTGGAACACTAATTGATCTTGCTTCCGACACAAATTACATTACTCACAAGGCTGCAAGTAGACTGAAGCTACGAGGTGAGAAAGTAACCCTGATCGTGCAAGGTGTGGGAGGCATGGCCATGAAAGTCAATACTAAACGCTACCACCTAAAAGTCCGTGTTAAGACTCCCAGGGGAACAGAGCGTGCCCATGAACTCATTTGTTACGGCCTAAATGAAATTGCCCGGGTGCATCGAAACATAACTCCAGAAAAGCTGAAGCTGTTTTTCCCAGAGGTCGAGCTGGAAGAACTAAAGAGGCCTGGAAAAGTAGAGCTTCTCATCAGCCACAGGGAGGGGAGGCTTGCCCCTCAAAGACTTAAAGTCATTGGAGATCTGGTGTTGTGGAAAAGCCCACTTGGAAAAACAGTAGGTGGAGCACATCCAGACCTGTTTGAGGACATAGAGGTTACAGCTAGTGGATCCAAAACGCACTTTGCAAAGTCAATGAGAACGGCAGCAATAAAGTACAGTGAAGTAATTTGTGAACCGGTGACCCTGACCATGGGATCAGACCTGGACTAAAATACTGCGGAAGCGACAACTACATCTGCTACTGGTCGTGAGTTCCTAGATTGGTGGAAGTGGGATAGCATTGGGGCAGGCTGTGAACCCAAATGTGGAGGATGTCGCTGTGGCAATTGTCAACCAGGAGGAAAGGAGATGACTTTGGCAGAGGAACGAGAGTTGGAAATAATAAAAGGTCTCACCTATGTCAAGGAGGATGAGCATGCATCATCTCCACACTGGGATGTCAAATATCCATGGACTGAAGATCCAGCCTTGCTCCCCAACAACAAATGCGCTGTGGAAGCTACCTTTCGGAGAACGGAAAGAAGATTGCGCAGTCAGCCACAGTGGAAGTGTGCATATGCTACCCAAGTCCATGACATGGTGAAGCGCGGAGCAGCTGTAAAACTTACGAGCGAAATGGTTGACAATTGGAAGGGCCCTGTATGGTACGTTAGTCACTTGTTGGCACCGAACCCTAATTCAGTTACAACACCGGTCCGATTGGTTTGGAACAGCAGTCAGAAGTTTAGAGGGCTGAGCATGAATGACATTCTACTTAAAGGGCCGGATGTTCTCAACCCAATCAGAGCTGTCCTTTTAAGATTCCGAAAAGGTGTGTATGCTGCATTAGGAGATATTAAGAAAATGTATAACTCTGTGTGGTTGGAAGAGCGTGAAATGCACCTCCATAGATTCCTCTGGAGAGACAGTGAGGAGGAACCCGTTCAAGAATATGCTATCACAAGAGTCAACATGGGGGACCGTCCAGCTGGCTCTATTGCCCAGTTAGCCATGCGGGAAACGGCAAGACTACCTGCATTTGGTCACATGGTGGTGGAACGCAGAGTCCTTGAGGAGGACAGCTACGTTGATGATATTTTAACCTCCCACAACAGCCAAGAAGAACTGAGTAAAATCATAGAAGGAGTTGAAGAAATACTGAGGGCTGGAGGGTTCTTTCTCAAACCCTGGCTACAATCAAGGCAAAGTGGGAGGCCACAACTGAACATAGAGACCCAGAGAGCTGCAGAAAAGAGAGATGAAAGTCAAAGATACATCCTCCCAAACCAAATGAGGGACGAAGATAACAAAGCTCTGGGAATAGGTTACCATGTTGAACTTGACAAATTGTACATAATGTCAACAATTAACTTTTCCAAAAGGAAAAAGAAAATGACAACGGGGAAAAATCTTCTTCAAGAAGAAATCAGAGACCAGACACCAAACCCACTGACAAGGAGGCAGCTTTTGAGCCAAATTGCTGGACTGTACGACCCCATTGGCTTCGTTACACCTACCAAACAAAAGGGTGCATTTCTCGTCAGAAAAGCTTTTCAAGAAGCAGGCGCAGGAAAACTAAACTGTGAAACATGGGACAAGGCTCTTCAACTATTTGAAGAGTACGTGCAGCTTGAACAGATAATGTTCCACAGGTGTATCACGCCAAATGACTGGGAAGGGGAGCCTTTTGGAGTCACATTCTCAGATGGGAGCGATAAGACATATGGAGCTGTGATTTATCTAAGATGGAACACAAAGACAGGTGTTAAAGTGCGATTGGTAGAATCAAAGGCCAAGCTGACACCCCTCAATCAAAAAGGAGATGCTGTCAAAGCCAAAATTTGTGGAGCAGTCTTCGCAGCCAGGCTGAGAAAGTATGTGGAGAAACAAAGTCGGATGAAGATAGGCAGATGGTTCCATTTAGTTGACAGCCAAACCATCCTGGGGGCAATTCAAAGGGAAAGCTATGGGTACCAAACTTTCTTTGCCAACAGGGTGGGTGAAATCCAAAGAATTTGCCCAGTAGAAGATTGGTGGTGGATTCCTGGCAAATACAACATTGCAGACATCATCACGAGAGGAAGCATCCTCGATGAATTAAAAGATCACTCCACTTGGCAAAATGGGCCAGAATTCCTTAAAGTACCGGTAGAGGAGTGGCCCATAAAATCGGCTCGGGAGGTTGCAGCACAAGCCAGGGAAGAGGTAAACAAGCTCCAGAGGAAAACATGTTCTGCCACATTGACGAGTGAGAAAGTAAAGGTGTTCCCAAAGGCTTCAGAGCAAATGTATCCCGAAAACATTTCTGCAAAAACAGAGAAATATTATCTCCTAACCAGACGACAGCCCGCTGGTCATGCAATTCCGAACCTTGTAGATGTGAGGAAATTCAGTAGCTTGGCAAGATTGGTCAAGGTGGTTGGTCTTGTTTGGCGTGCCGCAAAAAAATGGCAAGCAATGAAAACAAGACAAGGTAGTGCTCAGCCAAAGTGGGAGGCCAAAACGCTCAAAGAAAGTGCCAAAAAAGTTGTGCTTACTACGGGAGAACGTGAAGATGTGATGAGAGATCTTTTCCTTGCAGCTCAGGAAAATGTAATTTTCCCTGCTACAACCTTAAACAGGTTGGTTGTATATAAAGATAAGAATACTGGACTCTTGATGTGTGGAGGGAGAGTACAATGGTTTAATGAAGATAAAACCTGCGTCCCAATTTTATCACATGAGGCTTGGGTCTCAACATTGTTGGCCTGGGAAGCTCACAACGCCAATCATGAGTGAATTGCAGGAACACTACTGAGAATGAGGAAAAAAGCCTGGGTGATTAAAGGGAGAAGACTAGCTAAACATGTAGTAAGCTCATGTTGTGTCTGCAGAAAGATGAGGGCAAAATACTGCCAACAAGTCATGAGTGACCTCCCACCTGAACGAACAAATCCTGCAAACCCATTTCAGTATACATGTCTTGATCTCTTTGGCCCTTATGAAGTAAGAGATGAAGTCAAAAAGAGGGTAAAACTCTGGGGAGTAGTCTTCAGCTGCATGGCTTCTCGGGCCATTCATACAGATCTTGTCAGTAACCAATCATCTGAAGCTTTTCTGCTAGCCTATAAGAGATTCACTGCGCTGAGAGGACATCCCCAGAGATTGTGGTCAGACCCTGGTACAAACTTTGTAGGCGCAAAACCTGCCCTCATCGAACTCTATGCCTTTCTAGAAAAACTTGATAAATCAAAGATTGAGGAAGAAGCCTCCAAAAATGGAACAGAATGGTTTTGGGAAATTTACCCAGCAGATTCCCCCAACAGAAATGGATCAGCAGAGGCAGCTGTTAAGGTGGTGAAGAAAGCCCTCAACAATCTTGGAGGAAGAGGAGAATTGACATGGGGGGAATTCCAGACATTCCTTTTTATGGCAGCAAATCTAGCAAACCAGAGGCCGATAGATGCTAGGGTACAAAGCCGAGAAGATTGCGTAGAGTACATCAGCCCAAACTCTCTCTTGTTGGGACGAGCTAGTCCCCGCGGCGATCCCGGCAACTTCCAATTTGATGGTTATCCATATAAAAGAATCCAAATTATTCAATCTGAGGTCAGCAAGTTTTGGAAGAATTGGTGTCAATTCGCGGGTCCAAACCTTTTCGTCAGAAACAAGTGGCACACCAGAAAACGGAATGTTGCTATTGGTGACATTGTTTGGCTTGCAGACCAAAATACTCTAAGGGGGCAGTATAAATTGGCGAGAGTTGTAAAAGTCAACACAGATGAAAAGGGTGTTGTCAGAGACGTCCACGTACGGACCTTCCCCAATTATACGGTACCGATCATTAAAATTGAGGGAAAGCAGAAAGAACAAAGGAAAGGAACATGCAATCCCAAAATCCCAAGCATAATTCTCCACAGGGATGTGAGACGTCTTGTTGTGATACTACCAATAGAAGAACAAGAGGGAACTTGAAAGACTTATGACCGCCTTAGGTTAAAAAACCAGCCGGTCAAGTGGGAGGTGTGAAGTCCAAACCATCCAAAAAAGAATTAAAAATATTTACTTTCTTATTTCCGCCTTTTGCTTCTCATCTTTTTTATAAAGTAAATAATTTTATTATGCTGGGCTGTCTAGTTGCGTGGGGCAGGGCCTTAAAAGGGCGGTGCACCATCAGGTCGGGTTGGATCAGCTGGAGACGCTGCGTAATGAGCAGAGGACATCACCTCAGAACAGCAGGGCGCACAGCGCGAGCAGAGCCATCCAGCTGACACGAGAGTGCAGTGTAAAAGAGAGGAGCAGAGACGCCACCGGTATGTTAATCATTGGTTAATGTGCGTTTTGGATAAAATGCTCGGGGAAGGTATTTGTTTGACAGACAGGTCAGCGCATGTGGGACAGGTGCGCGTGCGCAGTGCACTAAACTGCGCAGCAGATAGGATGGTCAAATCAGTGAGACGTCATCCTTTCTTATTAGAATAATTTGATTTGAGTAGTGTTTAAGTTAATAAAAGGACTATGTGGTTAAATAACTAAAGTAAAAATGATTAAAAGTAAGTCTTTAGTTAAAGATAAAGAAAAGTTCCAGGTGATGTCATAAGTTGAAAATTATTATAGTTTGTTTAAAGTGATTGATATTAATACTTAACACTTAGTGAAATGTGTGTTTACAGTTTAATTAATAAAATAAATAAATAAATGCAATTTGAGAAAATGTAATTGAGAATTCAAATATTTCATAGATCAAGTAAATTTCAAACTAAGGATTTATAACTATTTATAAATTAAGTACATTTTAGGTTTGATTTTTAGTTGTGTATTGCTTTATTAGGTGAGTATAATTTGAGCATCCTGTTTAATATTACAAAAACATTTACTTTAAATCAGGAAAATGGATCAAGTTAACTAAAAAAAACAGTGCTGGTAGACTTACATTCTTTAATTTAATTGCAAATATAACATCCCAGCATGAGAAAATTGTTTATGCTTTGATTCTAACTTTCCCTCTTCTTCCTTTGTCCAGGTTAACAACCTGCTTAAACCTGCTTAACCAAGGAACAGTTAAAATAAACTATCAACCAAGCACAGAGTTGTTCTCAGCGTTCTCTGTCTTCCTCTCTGGCCCTTCAAGTTGGGGAGTGGTGTTACAAACGCATACAAACTTGACACATATATAGGTGTTCCTCTAATATAATTACATATACATATATTAGAGGTGTTCCTCTAATATAATTACATATACATATATAGGTGTTCCTCTAATATAATTACATATACTGTACATATATAGGTATTCCTCTAATATAATTACATATACTGTACATATATAGGTGTCCCTCTAATATAATTACATATACATATATGTGTTCCTCTAATATAATTACATATACATATATAGGTGTTCCTCTAATATAAATACTTATACATATATTAGAGGTGTTCCTCCAATATAAGTAATAAATCACAGCAGCAGTGGGTAATCATCAGTGGTAATGAGGGAGTAACTCAGGGCTTTTGTTGCACCATTTGCTGAAATGACAAATGAGCAGCAGACGGTTTGTTTCTCACTTCAGACTAATCAGGTGCATGCTTTGAAATAGGTGATTAATAACTTTAATACCATGTTACAATGAGCATTTTAATAATGAAAATAATGATGATGTTCCTTGTTTTTACTGTTTCTTCCTTAAAGTAAAGGCAAATTACCCAGTAAATGTTCTATTTTTTATCAGTGCAGAAAGATATGACTTATGCCTCTGAATTATTCCCAAATGTCAGCGCGTATATTAGCCATGAAGGCTACAAATGGAAAAATGTATGTACACTTAAGCTTTTTTCTCTTTGTATTGAATTGTTCGAAATGAATAAATAAATATTCACTTTAATGACTTGGTTTGTCAAAGATTCTGCCAAACATCTTTATTTAGATTTATCCTCACAGCCCTGATAGTCTCTGATCCTCCTGTGTAACGTGTCGTCTCAGCCCAGTGACGGATTAATGGAGATGCACCTGAACCAGAACCTTGGAAAGATGGAAATGTCATGTGTTCCCATCAATCAGCAGCTGTACACATGCGCACACACGGCTTCATGCTGATTTAAGAAAAAAAAAAAAAAACACACTCAATAACAAAAAGAGACATTGCTATGGAAGCCCGTTTCCGCCACAAACAAACAAAAAAAATCACCAAGGAATATTTTTGAGTTAGTAAAGTCATAATTATGAGAAAGAAAGTCATAATTATGAATTAGTATAGTCATAATTATGAGATAGAAACATTTTTGGTACATCCATCTGTACCCATGACACTGACCAGAAATCTCCATTTGTTGTTCAATAAACTGAGCTACTTCACCAACATCAGTTTTATCCTTTCGACGCCAGAGCCTCTTTTAGCTTAGTGTCTTTTCAAGGGTGCGTTTACTCAGCATATTTCTATGTGAATTTGCAAGCAAACAAAGTATTTCATCATTTGTAAATCCCCGTCTAAAGTATTCTACGGTCGTCTTATCAGCCATCTCTCAGTGTCAGCTCACCACATGAACAAACTGCTGTAAATGTGTTTAAGTATCTCATAATTATGACTTTCTATCTCATAATTATGACTTTCTCATAATTGTGACTTTCTATCTCATAATTATGACTATCTTTCTCATAATTATGACTTTCTATCTCATAATTATGACTTTCTTTCTCATAATTATGACTTTCTATCTCATAATTATGACTTTCTTTCTCATAATTATGACTTTCTATCTCATAATTATGACTTTCTTTCTCATAATTTTGACTTTCTATCTCATAATTATGACTTTCGTTGGTGATTTTTTATTTTTTTTAGTGGCGGAAACGGGCTTCCATACATTGCTTTGTTGTCTACTCGTGCAGTTAAAACCTCAACCAAACCGTTGGCGAGTTAATTGCATTGTGGGTAATGCTGGTACCGTTCGTGGACTCACATTAATACACCAAATGCTGCACTGAGCAGCACATTCATCTGTAACTCCAGGTTGGATCTACGATCACTGTTGCTGCGACTAAAGTATTACAGAACATTGTTTGATTCAGAAAGTGCATCAGGAACTGAACGGCTAACCTGTTTACATTATAAGTAGTGATAAATCATCAAACCCAGAGGAGGAAAAAGGCCATCTTTGATTTATATGAAATTAATTCAATGTACATAAAAAAGTATGATATAATCCTCTTTTCTTTACCCTTCAGTTTATCTCTATATACTGTAGTTGTTCAGGAGAGAGCTCCAGTCATTTGGCAGCTGTTTAAGACCTTTCCTCCCACTTTAATTACGTTCAGTGCATTGAGCTGTCAGCTCAGGTTTGGCAGTCTGTCTGCTCTCTGCTAAATAAAACATGAAGCCTCTATTTCTGTCCTCTCCAAAAACACACCGTGCTCACTAAGACATGACTGCTGCTGCTGCTGCTGCTGTTTGGACGTCACGTGGTCCAGTCAGAGACCAGCCTTCATTTAATGCATGAGTGTGATTGAGCTTTCATTTTCTACCACAATAACATCCACCCATATACTATAGCTATTGAGTGAAAATGGAAAAAAATGCTTTTTATTACTACTGTTCTAAAACACAATTTGTATCTTTTTTTTTTTTTTTTTTTTAAAGCGTGCCCACTTTGTTGACATTTTGTTGCAATGGGGGGTTTGAAATGTTTCATTTTTCAAAGAGAGGCACAATAGAAGAAGTTTGACAACCAAATTTAACCCCATTCTTATTAGAATTTTATCTACTACGTTCTGCTGCTAATGTATAAATCTGTGAATGGGTTTGGTCCAGAATACATCAGTGAGATGTTAGTCAGATATGAACCCAGCAGGTCTCTCAGATCTATGGACACAGGTCAGATAGTGGAGCCCAGAGCTCACAGTAAACGTGGTGATGCTACTTTTAGTTGTTATGCTGCAAAGAAGTGGAACAAACCGCCAGCAGAGCTGAAGTCAGCATCACATGTGAACATGTTTAAATCTAAGTTAAAAGCTCTTTTCTCTACTGCTTAAGAGAGGGAGATTTTTACTCGCTGTATTGATTCCAAGGTCTGTTTAATAATGTTTTCTACAGATTTTTATTGCTAAAAATGGCAAAATGGGTAAAACGCAGGATCAAATTTCACTACGGGGATTGATAAAATAAAATTTACGGTCATACCAGCCAAAAATCATACATTACTAAACATACCCAGATATATCAAGTCTTTGATAAATAAATCAATAAATAAATATTCGTGAAACAGAGTTCCAGCAATTAATTGGCGGTCAAACATGATAGAGTCAAGGTGTAAATACATGATGATGTTTATTTTAATAATAAAGGTGCTCTCCATCGCTCAGAGGAGAAGAAGCTGCTGTTCGTCCACCTGCTGCCTGTGAGATCAGTGCTTCCAAAACAGGGGTACGTGTACCCCTGGGGGTACAGGAGCACATAGCAAGTGGTACTCGGAAAGATTTCATTCATTTAAAAATAATCGGTGAATGTTCCTAGTTCCTTTTTAGGCTGTTTATTTTTTCAAACTAACAGTAAAATTGCTCAATAAAATACAACAATTTCTTGTAATTTATTGGAACAGGATTGTTTTTATTACACTTTTGACAATAGGAGACAATAAATAGCTACATTTTACAAAGGAGATGTTTTTACTTCCTACTGAAGTAATCACATAAAAGTTGTATTGGTATTTTTTTTAAAAATAAATTCCACTGGTTTTAAATTTGTACTTTCAGCCTTAGTGAACACAGTTGGAGTTAAGGAGAGCGCGCTGTTCCACAGATCAAAAAATCATATGAAATTATGGAGAAGGTACTTATAAAATGAAGAGGGGGGACACATGATTTGACAAAAATGCCAAGGTGGTACACAGGACAAAAAATATTGGGAACCACTGTGTTAGATGATTCTCCTGCACATTGCTTTCAGGCATTACGGTAGGAGGTGCTCAGGTGATGGTCAGGTGTGGGTAGGGCTCCTGTATTACTGTACGAGCTGAGCACAGGTATGGATGTAGGAGAAGGAAGCTTCACGAAGGTAAGATGTGCATGGAGACTTTCCAAAGACTGTCGGTGATGTTTTAGGGGGAGGAAAATGTGGTGTATGTGGTATAGGTCTGTGTATGTCTTGGTTTTTGGATTTTACCTTTCAGAAAAATATATTAAAAAAACAAAACAAAAAACAAGCAATTATTTGATTTTAATTTCAAAATTCAAAAAATTAAGATTGAAATTCAAGGCATTTTTCTTTATTACGGTCAAAATCCAAGTCAGCTTTATAGTCATACATACATTTATTATGCACCGGCTTGTCTAAGAAAACACAAAAGTAACACAGTGTTGAAAATGGATTGTGTTTTTATTAGTATTATCAGCAAAAAAACCCCAAAACAAACTAAAACAAAAGGTGAGTGATGCTTGGGTAATGCAGAATGGTGTTTGTGACCCTTATGTTACTTGTTTCTTGTTTATGTTACATGAGATAAATAAAAAGGTGGTATATTTCAATGTGGAATCAAGGAAACTTCAATGCTGGGTGGATGTTTTAGCATCAGACCTTAACAAGAGACTGGCTTTTTTTTTTTTTTTTTTATTGAAGAAAAATAGAACATTTTACATACAATTATTTTTTTTTTAAACAAAATTCTTCTTTTTTTTGTTATTTTAAACGACATACAAGGACAAGACATACATATACAAACTCGAACCCCCACATCCTTACCCTAAAATTCCCCTAGCACACCTCTTAAAGGGAAAAAAAAAAAAAAAAAACTAGATTGAATATAATAAAAAATTGACAGAATATTTAAAACGGGTTCTCAGTCAACATCAAGATGGCATTCTGTACTTTTGATATATGAAAAGAAAGGATTCCAAGTTTTTCCAAAGGACTTCTCAGATCCAGAGAGGGTCAGCCTGATTTTTTCCAATTTAAGGAAGTAAAGCACCTCTTTAATCCAATATACACTTGTAGGTGGAGCTGACGATTTCCACATCAGAAGAATCGCCCTCCTCGCCAAAAAAGATGAGAATGCTACCAGGTCCTTTTGGTTAGAGGAAAGGCAAAGTGCAGGTGGCAACACACCAAAAAGAGCAGTTAAAGCATTTGGAACTATAATTTTCCCAGTGACCCTGGATAACACAACAAAAATTTCAGACCAGTACGTACTCAGAGAGGGGCAGTGCCAGAATGTATGTATATAATCAGCTGGAGCATGTTTGCACCTATCACAAAGAGCAGAATCTGTATTATATATTTTGGACAGCCTCACTTTAGTGTAGTGGGCTCGATGTAAAATCCTACACTGAGTGAAGCTATGCTTAGCACAAATTGAGGAATTGTGAACCCTCTGCAAAATTTTTTCCCAGGTCCCATCCGAAATATTATGTCCCAAATCAGTCTCCCAGAGAGTTTTAAGAGTATTCAAAGAAGAATTTGAGCAGAGTTTATGAATATTAGCATATATGACAGATAGTCCACCTTTCAATGAGGGAAGAGGCACCAAGAAAATCTCCAAATTTGATGAGGAGGGGAGGATAGGAAAATTCAGACCCAAGTTACGAACAAAATGACGAACCTGGAGGTATCTGAAAAAGTGACTTTGAGGTAAAGAAAATTTTTCAACCAACTGATGAAAAGAGGCAAACGTCGAGTCTAAATAAAGATCCCTAAAAGTTTTAATGCCGAGCCTACCCCACAATGAAAACGCACCGTCTAACAGGGACGGGGGAAAGGCAGGGTTTGCTGAGATTGGAGCACGGACAGAAAAGGTTTGCATCCCAAAGAAGCGCCTAAATTGGTTCCAAATCTTGAGGCAAGAGGCAACGATGACATTTTTTGAATAAGGGGAAGTGGAAGATAAAAGAGGAGTGTAAAGTAAGGATTTCAATGTCACCGGAAGTGCGGAATTTGCTTCGATAGCCAGCCATAATGGAGGGTTCTCAATATTGTCAAAACAAAGCCAGTAGTTTAAGTTCCTTATGTTTATGCCCAATAATAAAATAAGACGTTTGGCAGAGCCATTCCACCTAGCTCTTTGGGACGCTGTAAGATCTGAAGTCGCAACCTGGGTGGTTTTTTATTGCAAATGAAATTTGTCATAAGGCTATCTATTGATTTGAAAAAGGAAAGAGGAAGAAAGATTGGAACACATTGCAACAAATACAGGAAGCGTGGAAGAATATTCATCTTAATGGAATTAATTTTAGCAGCTATGGAAAGCTGAAGTAAGGACCATTTTTCAAAATCTAGCTTAATTTGTTCAAGTAGGGCGTCAAAGTTCCTCTTGCGAAGATTAATCAAAGTGTCAGCCACATATACTCCTAGATAAGTAAACCTGATTTTGATGTCTTAAATGGAAACTTTCCCAGTGGATAATCCTTGGCTAATTTATTCACAGGGAAAAATTCACTCTTCTCCAAATTTAGTTTATATCCTGAAATCTCACTAAAAGTTTTTAGGACTGAAAGAGTGGCGGGAGTGGAGCGAGACAAGTCAGACAAGAACAGTAACAGGTCATCTGCATAAAGGGCGACCTTCAGCTCCACCCCGTTTCTTGTTATACCTTTGAGATCAGGATGGGACTTTAGAGTGGCTGACAAAGGCTCCATAACCATGGCAAACAGAAGAGGGCTTAGTGGACAACCTTGTCTGGTGGAGCGAAATAACCGAAAGTATTCTGAGTTTGTACTATTTGTTCTAACAGAGGCTTGTGGAGATGAATACAATAACTTTACCCAAGAAATAAATTTTGCCCCAAATCCAAATTTTCCCAAAACAGAAAACAAGTAGTCCCACTCCACTCTATCAAAAGCCTTCTCAGCATCAAGTGCCAACAAGGCTTCAGGGACAGTTTCTGAGGGAGGGTTATATACTACATTAAAGACCCTTCTAAGGTTAAAAAGGAGGTGTCTGTTACGAATGAATCCTGTTTGGTCTTGAGAAATGATTGATGGTAGGACACCCTCCAAACGAAGGGCTAAAAGTTTAGCGAGCAGTTTAACACTAGAAGTCCCACAGAGGTGTCAAATGAACTTTTTACCTATAAAACCCAGAGAGGGGTCATTCGACCCAAAGGATTTGAGCTAACGCCTGTCCTCAGCTGCTTTTGTTATGTCAATGAGGCAGTTAGTGTCGTACCACAGGAGGGGCCCTGCATCCTGGGTTCAGGAAGAATTTCAGTTAATATATAGTTATATACAGTTGCGTTGATATTTTAACTCTTTTTGGGTTTTTTTACATGTGTTAATGGACTATGTAAGAAATATATATTTAAAATTCTCATAAGGTGGAGGCTTTTACCCTCTATGACACAGCAACCTTTTTTTCCTGATTTTGTCATTTTTTGTATAACATCTACAATTTTTCTGGTTACTTTTTTTTATTTTTAAATGCCAACTTTCCAACACAAGCTTCATTCAAAAAGAACACAAAATTTTTTTATTTTTAATGACTGTGTGGTGGAAGCAGTCAGCTATTAATTCCCCACAGCACAAAAGGCTGCATGAAAATAGGCTATTCCTATAGGTATGGAAATGATCCCAGCTCCTCCCTACCCCACCCCAACCTGTGAACATACTCTGAACATGCTATGATTTCATCAAAGTTCATAAATTCTGATGCACATCAGTGTCTTGACCAGGTTGTGAAGGGATTGTGATAATAAAAAAAAATATATATATAATTTTACACTATGGCCCTTATTATACAGTTTATTGTTGAGAGGCACACCCAGGTTCTTGAGGTGCTCAGTAACAATGTCCTTACTGGATTTGTCTCAGGCCCCATTTACACTACACATTAAATCTGATGTTTTTTTGCCCTCAAGTGACTCTGTTTCATTCAATGTTTGTAGTCTGTGTTTGTTCTCCCCCAGCATCAAGCAGAACGAGTTAATAAACGGGGCATTGTGACTTTAGCTTCCAGGGCATTTCCCCCTAACATTCCAGACTTCCATTGTTAGAGTCAGGCTCTCCCCCCTGCTGATTTCTCAGGTGATTCATTTATAAATGAATAGATGCAAATTGTAGCCATCAGAGTCGTCAGTTTGGTCCTAGAGTTCATTTGATCCTGCTCTGGGACTTCTGGGGGGATATAGAAATCCCTGGGACTTCTAGTGTTAAAGTCCACATTTAGCAAGCTGATTGGATGATAAGAGCTGCAAAGTAGTGGGTCTTTGCCTCTCTTCAAAAGCAGCGAAATAGACACCTGATTTAAAGTTTGAGGGAGCTCACCCAAAACAGACTCAAGACCTTGAGGAACATGAGAATGGTCAGATGCATACAGTGATTTGTAAAACTCTGTAAACGATCTATTGATCTCTAATGGGTCTGATGTGACATCTGATGTTGTTTTCACCTGTGGAATTAATCGAGATATGGATATTTGGCGCAAAAGGTGAGCCAGTAATTTACTAGTTGTATCTTTTAAATGGGTTTCCTGCAGAAAAATTACATGAGCATTAAGATGATGTAGATAATGTAGGACCTTACTTCGTTTAATCGGATTGTTCAAGCCTTTGCAATTGAAACTAACAAACTTAATATCTCCACCCACACTAGGTGGTGTACTATTAGGCTGGGCCATTACACTGGAAAAGGATCACCTTCAAAAAAAAAAAAAAAAAAGAGACTGGCTTTGTTTAGCAAACTAATAATAATATTACTAAGCTATTATTCATGGTCTTTTTTTGCATTATGCAATTATTTATGCTTTATCTAGATCAGGGGGGGTCAAACTCATTTTAGTTTAGGGGCCAAACACAGAGCAGTTTGATTTCTAGTGGGCCACAGATTTTATTTAGGAAAATAAGTAATTTCACCATTATTCTGCCCTAGTTTGCACTTCTACGTATACATAAAATACAAAATATGTAAGAAACCGACAATATCCAAGCAATAAGTGACAGATATCAGTCCCAACAGGATCTTCACTTTGAATATCCTAGATTTGTGACCAATTTAAAATGTAATTAAGGGAAATATTACATGATAATTTTAGGAAAATGTAAGGATTTTGTAAGAATTTTGAGTTTTTTCAACAGTTTAACATTAGTTGTGCTGAGCGTTGAGTTTCATGTAGACATTGATTTATTTTTTCTTTGTAATTTTTCATTTCTCTTGTGGGCCAAATCGAATTGACCCCCGGGCCATTTGTTTGACACACACGATCTAGATCAGTGATTCTCAACTGGTGGGTCGGGACCCAAAAGTGGGTCGCGGACCTCTATTGGGTGGGTCGCGAACAGCAGGTCAAAAATATGTCTCTCATGTTGGACTTTGTCTTTTAGTTTGTAAGAAACTTTTCTTTTGATTGGCATGCTGTTGCACAGGGAAATATATAGATTTATTTATGGTTTGTGGTGGCAAAATTGATTAATTATGTATACTCCCATGATACAGCTTCTCTAAAGGAATGTCAGTTGGCCCCAGTTTAATCTCGAAGGCCAGAGCACGTCCAAACCCTTCCCAGACATCACATACACACACACACACACACACACACACACACACATCTAACTTTCACTGACCTCCCCCCCCGGTCTCTTCTTTGTTGTCTGTGGAAGGGGGAAGGTGCAGTGGGGTATAAATGTGTGTGAAAGGAACTTTTGGGTCCATCTTCTTCTTCTTCTCCTGCTGCTTCGCGTCTCTCCTTTGGCCAGAGGAGACCACTTCTTTGTCTATCCCGCTTTGTACTTTTTTATTTAGTTTAGATTAAATCATTTTTTATTACTTCATCATCTCTCCTGTCTGGTCTTCATCATTTATCACCACAGAGCGTGTTTTCAAGTCAAAGACGAGGTAACCGTAAATTTCACCGTAACAGGTTATATATGCATGTTTTCAACAGCTATTTTTGAAAAATTATTATTATTTATTCAAAAGTGTGTTTTGGGAAATCAAATTAATCATCTTCAATCTAAGTGAAGAGTGAAGGATGAATCCCTTAATTCTGTAAAGCGACTTTGATTTCCCAAAAAAGCACTATATAAAATTGATTTTTTATTATTATTATTATTATTATTATTAATAATAATAATAATAATAATAATAATAATTATGTGGTGACATTCTTTAATTAAACAGGATTTAGTCTCTTCAAGGCTAAACTTTAATATAATAAATAATTGAGTTTATAGACAATTTATTTTTGCATGTGGTCTCGTCTCTTGCTTTATCTTGTGAATGCAGCACCATCTGAGGGCATGGAGCTCACACTACTCCAACTTTGCTGAGCTATGACAGTTATTCATTAGATTTTCTGAGTAATTAAATATCATATATATATGTGAATAGATATTTTCAAAACATTTTACATTTACCCTGAAACTGTGTCTTTTTTGGGGGGGGCTGCATTGTTTGCTTTGGGCATTTTTCTTGCTGCTAAAAGTCTTTCAAACCTTTGTTGTTTCAGAACGTCTCCAGTTTTTGTGATTGCACAAAGTAAAACAGTTGGCCCAGACACACTACACCCAACAATAAGCATCAATATTTATCTCATTAAACCCTATCAGAGTATCGATGGAGCGGTGTCGCCCCAACATGAGTGAGAGTGGAGGCTCTCTTCGCCCAGTGAAGCAGCTTCCATATGACAGTATCTCTAACTGCAACCGAAAAGCAAGTGGATACTTTGCACCCAACGCTCCACACTTCATTCAGCAGCCGTGGGTCATCCATCTGGCCCCAGCGGTGGCCTCCAGCCCTCCCACAGACATGAAGCACAGGGTGAACGGAGCTGTAGCTCCATGCAGCAGCGTGCAGTGTGAGGCCTCCAGGTTGGGAGAGGATGCCACGCTGGCCCAGGGAACCTCTACTGGGAAGGCGGTGGTGACTGGTGGAGGAGGATACTTTGGTTTCAGACTGGGCAGAGCACTGGCCAGGGAAGGTTGGACTGTGATTCTTCTGGATATGAACAAGCCTACCTGTGATCTTCCAGATAGGGCCATCTTCCATCAGGTACTAAACGCCAAGTCAAAATGTCCTTCCACATCTGTTCCTGCTGTATTTAATAATACCTCACACAACTCAGGCCCAATCATCACATACCTTCTCTCTTACTCTTCTGTATGGATAATAAATTATGTATTAATTCCATAAATGCACTCCAATACTTCACAAACAGATTACCTATAAGTAGTTTCGTTTATTCAATCAATCAGTGCATGTCTACTGGTTAATCATTAAAAACAATACTAACTTCAAAGTAATGTTGGGTGATATGGACCATAATTCATATCACAATATCTGCTATCATATAAGCTCAATATATTTTTTCCTCAATAAATTCCTATTGGAAAAGTTATTCAAGGTCAAATTCACTGATCTAAAATGCCACACAGGCACTTTCAACTTTTTCTTTCATTTTTCTACAGCATGTGTGAGTAACTTCTGTTGTGTAGCATGTTTTAGGGCAGCTCTAAGGGGACACTTAGTGATCCAACTCCTAAGAACGGCTTATGCTTTCCAGTAGTAGGCCCCTTCAGGAGACAAGGGGCCACGTTATATTAAAGTGTGTGAGATGGAGAGAGAAAAGGGAGAGAAGGATGTGTGAACCATAACAATATGATTGCAATTGGAAAATTACAAATGCTTTTATTTCATTTTAACTCTAGACATACCTACTGTACATACTCTGAGTGTATGATCTTTTCAAATCAATACAAATAAAAACAAAGCATAACCATCTGGCGAGTATATCCAACCCCTCTGGGAAGTCCGACCCACCAAGGAAGTCCTAAAGCTATTAATCTAACCCCAAATAAGCTTTAAAAATGACTATCGCTGTAGGCCACTTGTGTCTAAGTCAAAGCCAGGAGCCAAATCCGGCCCTTTAGATCGTCCAATTCATCCCGCGGGAGAAAGTAAAAAAAAGACAAAAAAAACATCAATTTTTGTGAAAATGACCAAATAATTCAGTTGTAGATATTTCAGATATCTAAATACACAAATTCAATGAAACTCCACAATATTTGGAGGATCGCAATTTACCCAGGCTTTTTTTTTTCACATGACTGCAGTCTTTTTAAATTTCAAATTGTTCAAAGGACTCAATTTTACTTAAATTATTTCATATAATTTCTCCAACTGAAATTAAAAAATTGTCCTGCAGGGACTGATATCTGTTACTTATTGCGCGCATTACGTACTTCATGTATCATTTACATGTTGTGTAAAGTACAAACTTGGAGACATTCATGATAAAATGGCTCGATTTTCCACCTAAAATCTGTCGATCAAACTACTACGTATTTGGCCCATACCTGTCAAGTGTCCCGTTTTGGCTGGGAAACTCCTGTATTAGTAATTTCCCGTAAATATCCTGTATTTTAATGTAATAATAATTAAAAGATAAATAAATGAAACTGAACGCTGTCACTAGAACTTCCACCTGAAGTGGCCTGAGTGGCAGTTCTCGCGAGATTAGTTCCGACGGCGGCAACGAACCCGGAAACAACTCAGAAGACAGATGGATGTAAGAAGACGTTCCGGCAGAAAAAAAAAAACAAAGGACTCGTGTAAATATTTTGTGACAGAGAGTTTATCTTCCTAAAGAGCAGCAGGATGTGACACAGTTACACGTTCTGTTAGATTATTAACTGAGATTTAAGAGTCTACAACGGGGGAAGGAACTAAAGTGTGTGAAAGGATGTAAATTCTGTAACAAATATGTCTATTAAGTCATTAGTGAATACCAGAGAACCACATGAGTGAGCATGAGAAATTAAAAGAAAATATGTAATCAAAATAAAATGTAAATGTGTCATTTAAGGACAAGCAACGTGAAATTAACAGTAAATGTGCAACGTGTTGACTTTTATATGAACTTAAATGAACAAATGTGCTTCAAATATCCATTTATGTTTTTATTTAGGCTGTTTTTAGGAATGAGGGCTGGGCGAGATATCGAGATTCAAGATGTATCACGTTTTCTATTTTGGCAATATAGAAAACTACAATATTACATATATTGCATAGATATAGTAACAAGCGCCAGAAAATTTTCCTTATTTTCAAATCCAAAACTTGACAGGTATAATTTGTCCCCTGAACTAAAATGAGTCTGACACCTCTGCTATAGATTATATCATCATTTTTTTTTTTTATATCACCTAAAGTAGAAAACTCTATATACAGTATCGCTCAGGCCTCTTTCAAAGTAATTTATTTTGTTGTAAGTTTAATACTTTTCAATTGAAGTTGGGGAAAATATTCTCAAATGATAATGAGGTCACCATTGACAATCGTGCGCTTTCTATTAAATTTGTGGTTATAAATATTCATCTTCCATCGGTCTATAGAATGCTGCCCTGGAAATGTTGTACATTTATCAGTGAACAATTTATTTTTATTTTATTTTATTTATTTATTCAGTTCATTTCCGACATGGTTGCATTCACAGAAATTCATTTGACATTCAGAGCAAAATCACATCATTGTTTTTTTTTTTTTTTTTTTTTTTTTTTTGTCCTTTTTCATGCCGGAAAGGGCGACGGAAAAAAGCATTATGCTTATCTAGATCCGTCCCCTAATTTGAACACAGATAATTTTACATCCAACCTCGTTTCTTTATTCTCTCAAATGATTCAACATGAGAATAATCCGACTTTTGTGTGACGACATTTTTGTAAACAACAAATCAGGTGACCAGATAAAAGCTTAATCAGTCATAATATCAAAGTCGTCACCTTACTGAACCTAACACGCATGTTATTAGACTAGAGGCACCTGGACAAGACCTCCACACAGTTGGAGGAGAATCCTTTTAGCTTTCTGGGTGTGTGTGTGTGTGTGTGTGTGTGTGTGTGTGTGTGTGTACGCCAAATGGAAAGGGACTCAGGTGAGTGATCTGTCTCAGAGCAGCAGCTGCTGCCTGGGTCAGTGAGGGTGGAGGCATGATTCAGGTTTCACTAGCAGGCCTCTTGGCACACTTACCTTAATTGTCAGTGTGTTTTCATGCTCCTAATTGAATCAGATATGTAAAGGATGTCACATTAGGAGGAAGGACATCAGCGTCTAGACTGTGCTGTTATGAATTCACCCTGGACATTCATTTATTTAACCAGGTCAAAATAAACAAGTGTTAGTTATTTGTGTTAGTCGCCCCAGTGGTATCTGTCATTGTGTCCTTGGGCAAGGCACTTCACCCACATTGCCTAGTATGAATGTAGTGAGTGAGTGAGTGAGTGAGTATTGGTGGTGGTCGGAGGGGCCAATGGTGCACTATGGCTGCCTCGCTTCCGTCAGTCTGCCCCAGGGCAGCTGTGGCTACAATAGGCAAGGCAAATTTATTTGTATAGCTCATTTCATACACAAGGCAACTCAATGTGCTTTACATGATAAAACATTCAACAGCTTAAAATCAATAAGAACATTTAAAATTATCAGTAAAATCTATTAAAATCATCAACAAACACATGACATCAACAACATGACCAAAAATCTCCCTCTCATTCATATGCAGTAAAGAAAAAAAGTGCCTTTAACTTTGATTTAAAACTGTTCACATTGGATGCTGACTTCAGCTCTGCTGTCAGTTTGTTCCACTTCTTTGCAGCATAACAACTAAAAGCAGCATCACCATGTTTACTGTGAGCTCTGGGCTCCACTATCTGACCTGTGTCCATAGATCTCAGAGACCTGCTGGGTTCATACCTGACTAACATCTCACTGATGTATTCTGGACCAAACCCATTCACAGATTTATACATTAGCAGTAGAACTTTAAAGTCTATTCTGAGGCTGACTGAGAGCTAGTGTGAAGACTTTAAAACTGGAGTAATGTGTTCTGACCTCTTTGTTCTGGTTAAAACAAAAGTAGCTTACCACCACTAAGTGTAGAGTGAAAGAATAATACCTTAATTCTGTAAAGTGTTTTGAGTGTCTATGATAAAGCGCTATATAAAATCCAATGTCTTATTATTATTTATTTGTCTTTTTTTTTCTTCTTTTTTTTTTTTTATTGCAGAGTGACATCCGAGATTATTCTTCGCTTTACAAAGTGTGCGATGGAGTCGACTGTGTGTTCCACACAGCGTCTTATGGAATGTCTGGACCCGAACAGGTTCAGTTATGCTGATGAATGTGAAGTAGAGAGCTGTGATGATCTTATTTCTGCTGTGTAAATGTGTTAAACTCATCACAGGAGCTACAGAGGTATAATATGTTAAAAACCAATTTAAAATTACAAAAGTAATCTTTTCAATATGTATCTTTAAGTTTTTTTATTTTACTTTTAATCAGCTAACACGTTGTCGGCCTCATTTATGGCCAATAAGAGGTTCATAGATGAAGGTTGATATTTTTATTGCAAAAATTGTCAATGACCATCATAACACACAGTGATCAATTGTCCATGAACAAGACTATTAGGTGTAGTCACTAGGGAGGGGTGATATTATATCGGCCCAACCCCCTCAACTCCCAAGTCAGCACTTGTTTTAGGTTGACTTTATTAGGTGAAAATACTAACAAAGACACGTCAGTTTCTTTCTCCACCAATATTTTCCTCAACTAAGGTTTAATTAGTTTTCTTATTTTCACAAATACTATTTATTGTCACGTTAAAAGTAGGATAAACGTGTTAATTCCTTGACGATACAGTATATATAATGTGACCTAAAATCAGGTTCGGGGGCGGGGATCTTTATAAATATATATATATATATATATATATATATATATATATATCAGTAGCGACAAAAATAAAGTGTTACACAATAAACTCTGTTTCACTAACAAAAACCTCATTTGGGCAGGCTAAGAGCAATTACATTAATGAGTATACAATTTATTTTTATATACAGAATTATGTTATGATGTATATAAAATGTGACTTTGACTGTTTTTGGACAATTTTCATAAATTGGCGACTAAACAATAATAATTTAGGCTTGAAATGCAGAGTAAAATTACGAACTTATAGCTTGTGGACATTTTAGAACCAGTAGCTACATAAACATTGCTAGCGTAACACACAGCTAGCAAAACATGAGCTCTCTGCTACTCATAATATAACAGTTTGTTACCGACCACGGTAGCCTTAAAACCAATTTCGACAAAGGTGATAAAAACAAGAATTTATGATTTGTGAAAATATGGATAGCCATGCATCATCTCAGCCAGAGGGTTGTGGGTTTGGACCCTTTGTTCTCACAAGGTATTTTCTGTGCACTTTGCTTGTTTTCTACACATTTTTTCCATTATAAAAAGCCAGTAAAAATGTTTTTGTTTATTATTGTTCTTGATCTTAGCTGAGGAAAGAGCAGGTGGAATCCATCAATGTTGGAGGGACCCAGAATGTCATCAATGGTAAGAATATATGCACATACTCACCATAACAAAGTTAAGTCAAGTACATTTTTCCTACACAGTACATGTGACATTTCCTTTAGAAGGCGTCTTCTTTTTTTTTTTTTTTTTGGGTTAAGATTGTAATTTCACAGATACTGTATATTGACTGTTGTATTCTTTATTGCCCCATGACTAATAATTTTAATGTAATCACTATACAGTGATCTATAATCTGCTTTACTTTCAGTGTGTAAGGAAAGAAGCATCTCACGACTTGTGTACACCAGTACCATTAATGTGGTGTTTACAGGAAAACCTATAAAGGAAGGCGACGAGAAGTCGATTCCATTCGTGCCCCTAGATGTTGTGAGTAGTAATAATCAGCTGTTGAAAAAAGACCAAACTGAAGTGTTTAAGAAATACTTTCCCTTTCTTTGCTGTAGCACATTGACAACTACTCCAGAACCAAAGCCATAGCAGAGCAGATGGTCCTCTCAGCCAATGGATGCTCGCTAAAAGGTGTGGAATAGTCAAACATTTTTAGATATGTACCTGTATGTCATCCAACAGTTGTTCTCATCCACTACTGATGCCAATGTGCCTCCAAACATTCTGCCAAAGTGACTTTCCAACACATGTCTGGTGTTATCACGGACTGAAAGTTGTGTGAAAACTAGGGTCGGGCATCGTTTGGATTTTAACGATTCTGATTCTCAGTTTTGATTCCTGTTCTAAACGATTCTCGATTCCGATTCTTTGAGTTGTTTAGGTAAACAGAACACACAGGCCATTTTTATTAATTCACTGAGTTGATAAAATTTAATTTGGTTGCTGTACTGTAACTAGGGTATTCAATTACAAAGGTCTCCAACTATAACTGCAAAACTGAAATAACACTACAAACAAGTTGGCAGCAGTCTAAAAAACAAGGAGCTGCATCCCAGGTAGATGTGAAACAAAATAAAACAAACTGGAGCAGTCATGTGACAAATCAATCAACAGTTCTTGTTGAGAAGCATTAAGTTAATTTTGGTCGTTCTGTGCTTGCGCGACTTGCGGCGATGACGCGTTGGTGGATCACAAGGAAGTGATTTAGGAAGTGAGAGAGTAGAGATGGAAGTTTGTGGCGTGGAAAATGAACCTGAGACTGTGGTTCAGAGTAGGAGCAGAAGGAAACGGAAAAAAGAGTTTAGAGCGTTTACTACGTCGGACAAACCAGACAGTGAACCAGGACAGGAAAGCCAGGGTGAGGAGCTTAAAGTGTTTTTCAAGCTGAAGCACGAGGGTAGTTTCACTGCTTGTAGCCCAGTGGCGTTGACAAAGTATATAAATAAAGCTATAGGAGAAGTTAAAACAACTAAAATAATACGCAATGGTCCGTTACTTGTTGTGTGTAAGAATAGAATTTAGTTTGACCAAGCAAGAAAAGTGGAAAAGACTCGAGGAAAGTTGGTAGAAGCTAAGATGTGGGCTAGAAATATCCATAAAAGAGTGGTTGATGGTATCCCAACAAATGTCTCAGAGGAAGTGATAATGGATACAATGTTTGGAGCCCAGATAATGGAGGTTAAACAACTGAAAACAATGTGTTTCAGAGATAGGTGTGACAGTTTGTCAGTGCTGGTGACATTTAAAGGAGATGCCTTACCATCTAAAGTTTTCATAGAATACCTGAGTTCTAATGTGAGGATGTATGTTCTCCCTCCACTCAGGTGCTATAAATGTCAAAGGTTTGGACACATTGCAGCAGTGTGTCGGGGGAAGCAGCGATGTAGGAGATGTGCTGGAGAACATGAAGATGGGATGTGAGAAGAAGGTGCAAAACCTAAGTGTGCTAACTGTGGTGGGGAGCATAGCTCAGCATTCATTGGATGTGAAGAGAGTAAAAGAGCTGTAGAAATTTAAAAAAAGTGAAACAGACTGAGGGTTTAAACTATGTTGAAGCAGTGAAAAAGGTGCCAAGAAACAGTGCTGAATGTCCAAAGGTGGAGAGAATCGGTACAGTTCGTGCTTGTGCTTGTTGTTCTCAAATAAAAATGAACATGTTGATTGTGGCTAAGAAAAGCTTTGTACTCTTCATGGTAGAGGTCAAAAACTGTTCTGAAATAACAGTTTATAAAGATAACGTGAAATCGGCAAATAAATTCCTCGGGATCTTGGATCTGGGTTGGGAACAAGGAGTTATTCGTGACCCATTTCAATCAGAGGCTGGAGAACACTCCGTTCGGTCATTATAGTTTGTTTGTTCTGTTTTGTATTGGTTTTAGGACAGAGTATAGTAATACCTTTTAGGTAAGTAAATAGCAGTCTCCCATAGGTGGCGCTATGCACCTGATAAGTGATTGTTTGCAACCTGCCATTAAACCAAAAGAAGAAGAAGACACAGCCAAGACTATTTAATAAGAGCCTTAAAAGACATGGGCCGTTTCTCAATTTTAAGTATGCATACTTTGTACTTGTGAACTCCTGGGTACGGACTCATGGGAGCAGACTTGAAGAACAGACTTGCGGAGTATGTGCACTTCATGTAGACATCAAAGAAAATATGTATCATTGAGTAGATGTCATTGTTGTTAATATTAATTATTTTGTAAACCAATAAAACATTTGGTGATAAATAAATACATTCTGAACAGATTTTATGAACATTTTATGTATAACAACAATAATAAATAGTTACAAGTAATTCGATTTGTTAAAAATAATAATAATAAAAATAAGCTGAAAAACTAATAAATAAATAATTCAGGATAGATTTTGGAAATACTTTAGGCCCACAAACAACAAGAATAATATTATTAATAATATTGACAATAATAATGATGATGAAAATAATGTAAAAGTCATTTTCCGTTTTGAAAAAGGTTTTTTAATTCTCAATAATTACATGTTTTAGGTCTTACATTTTTAAAGAAAAACAAAATTCTGTTCTGAAAATATTTTCTTTAGGACAAAACAGAATCTGCACAACTTCAAGTATGAAATTAAACTCCTAATCTAATGCATTATTATTATTATCATTATTATTATTGTTATTATTATTATTATTATTATGGTCAATTTGCTGGTCAATGTATTTTTTGTAACTTACACATGTGCGGCTTATCCTCCTTCGTCGTCATCTTTGAAATCATGCACTTGTTCGAAGTGCATGCTGGGAAATATGGCTGACGGAGTACGCACAAGTCTCCTCTGACGCATACTCGGTAAAATGGGCGTGGCAAGTTCTCATCCGGGGATTTACAGCGGACTTGCTGAGAAGCGGACTTTGAATTGGAACAGGACTTGGGCTGCGCACGATGACCTTTCACGAGTCCACGAGCACACAAGTCAGCACAAGGACACAGATTGAGAAACGGCCAATGAATAATGAAAAGAGTGGATGAACGGAAGCATAAACATGCAAACTTTCACAGGGACACACACGGACCTCGGTAAACGCGCTAAGCGGAACAGGCTTTTCCGGGCGGCTGGCACTAGGACACGGAGGCGGCGTAAATGCATTCCAGTGTACACATTTTCGCGTGACGTCAGCACTTGACTTAGCAACGTGCGCCGCCATTTTAAGAGTGGTAAACATTTGCCTGACAACCGCTATTTACCGCTGATATCACGGTGGAGATTTTGCAGTCTGGGTGATTTTTATCATATAATGCCCAAATTCTGCATAGTATACTATCATAACCACGCCTGGCTGAAGGAAAAGATAGACTTTTACAGAAAACCGACAGAAAAAGGCCAGAAACGGAAATTATGGATCCAAGCACTGTGGCGAACAAACGTAGATGGAACTACGTGGAGCCCAAAATCAAAGTGGTCGTATGTTTGCAGTAGACATTACGTTAATGGTAGGTTGTGTGTTTTTGGGATATGATTTTTTACTGACTCATTTTATGACATTGATTATGAATTAGCCTACATTTAAATTGTAATTTACTCAGTAATGACTGAAATGTTTATGGCTAGTATGTTTAACTTGAAGACAAGCAACGTGAAATTAACAGTAAATATGCAGCGCGTTGACTTGTATATGTACTGTAAGTATATTAAATAAACAAATGTGCTTCATATACCAATTTATGTTTAATTTAGGCTGTATTATTATTAATATTATTATATTGTCAGCGGCGTTAGCCTAGCATAGCCACATCGTGTGACGAGCTAATTATCATGACGACACAAAAAACGCATACATAAGCCAACATTAAAAAAAATATATGCATCCAAACTTTTGTAAGTCCTCATCTTCTCCATTGAGTAGACGCTGAGCTACTCATAAAAAGCAGGTCATTGGAGATCTGGCCATGTTGTCGGGTGGTTTTTCCATGAACCTTGAGGTGGTCGTTATGGACGTGATTCCAAACCAACCAGATGTAACGTCCCTTCATATCGGTGCTTGGCCTTTGGCTCTAATCTGCTGTAATATTCGTACAACATTGAATAAAACCTTTGTGTTGTCCATGGTAAATAGTGTAAATAGCGGTTGTTAGGCAACCAGGAGGAGGGCGTTGCTAAGGCAAATGTCTCAGATGGTGATGTCACCTCAAAAAGGTAAGGTGTGTAGCATGTACAGGCTGTAATAACACCAAGTTTATAATTTTACCAGTTGTTAGAGCTACTATCTTTACCAGGGAGAAAATATTTATACCTGGTGATTGTTTTCTGGAGTTTTACTGGGCTTTTTACCGGTGATTATTTCCTATTTCCCTTCCACTGCGCGGTCCAAACTAAAACTGCACACACATACACACACACACACACACACACACACACACACACACACACACACACACACACACACACACACACACACACACACACACTACAGTCTTCTTCTTGTTCTTCTTGTTCTTCTTCTTCTTGTTCTTCTTCTTCTTCTTCTTCTTCTTCTTCTTCTTCTTCTTCTTCTTCTTCTCTTAGTTGAATGCGGATTACAAACAAGGTGCATACTGCCCCTTACTGGATTAACTACAAGCCTCTGATTGAAATGGGTCACGAATAACTCCTTGTTCCCAACCCAGATCCGAGATCCTCAGGAATTTATTCGCCGATTTCACGTTATCTTTATAAACTGTTATTTTAGAACAGTTTTTGACCTCTACCGTGAAGAGTACAAAGCTTTTCTTAGCCACAATCAACATGTTCATTTTTATCTGAGAACAACAAGCACAAGCACGAACTGTACCGATTCTCTCCACCTTTGGACATTCAGCACTGTTTCTTGGCACCTTTTTCACTACTTCAACATAGTTTAAACCCTCGGTCTGTTTCACTTTTTTTTTATTTCTACAGCTCTTTTACTCTCTTCACATCCAATGAATGCTGAGCTATGCTCCCCACCACAGTTAGCACACTTAGGTTTTGCACCTTCTTCTCACATCCCATCTTCATGTTCTCCAGCACATCTCCTACATCGCTGCTTCCCCCGACACACTGCTGCAATGTGTCCAAACCTTTGACATTTATAGCACCTGAGTGGAGGGAGAACATACATCCTCACATTAGAACTCAGGTATTCTATGAAAACTTTAGATGGTAAGGCATCTCCTTTAAATGTCACCAGCACTGACGAACTGTCACACCTATCTCTGAAACGCATTGTTTTCAGTTGTTTAACCTCCATTATCTGGGCTCCAAACATTGTATCCATTATCACTTCCTCTGAGACATTTGTTGGGATACCATCAACCACTCTTTTATGGATATTTCTAGCCCACATCTTAGCTTCTACCGACTTTTCTCCAATCTTTTCCACTTTTCTTGCTTGGTCAAACTAAACTCTATTCTTACACACAACAAGTAACGAACCATTGCGTATTATTTTAGTTGTTTTAACTTCTCCTACTCTTTTTTCCGTTTCCTTCTGCTCCTACTCTGAACCACAGTCTCAGGTTCATTTTCCACTCCACAAACTTCCATCTCTACACTCTCACTTTCTCGTGATGACATTGCTCCGACCTAGCCTCCCCAGCGCCCTCCACCCTCCCTCGCTACAGTTGACTTCTGAACGCACCTTATCGAGGGTTTTCACGGCGCGTCATCAACCCGGAAGTTGCCATTTTGGAGTTAAGCAGTCGGTTTACAAACAGCACACAAACGTGCAAATCCCGAATTTTGAGAGGAAATGGTGAACTGTTGTCGTGTCTTTGGCTGTACTAATCGGTCAGACCGTGAAAAAACGTGGAGTTTTATAGACTGCCAAAAGTTATAACAGATCAGGGAAGAACAATGTCTGCATTTTATAGTCAGTAGTTCTACATCAGGAGAGCAGTGACATGAGACTAGCTCACCTTTGTTGCACCAGTTGTTAACGGTGTATATGCAAACACCGCCGCCCTCATCTCCCGTCTTGCATTTAAATCCAGCTTCAGGTAGTGCAGTTTGTTCTCCAGGGAGCGGACATTAGAACACAGGATGGAAGGAAGCGGCGTTCTCTGAGGATTAGCTTTTAGCTTGGTTGCTAGCCCCACTCGGCATCCCCACTCCTGCTTCTGATCACACCGCTTACGTTTCCTCCGCTGGCGGAAACCACTGGTATGAGGCTCCGCTACTTTGTAGCGGACATCGCTGGTACGAGGCTCCGCTACTCCAGCGGCCTACGACTGCGCACTGCGCAAAGCCAATACACTGTGCGCAGTCGGTGATCGTTTCTATTTGTATAGGGGTCTATAGGACAAAGGAGGGACTTATTTACATTAATGTATATAAATGACCACCGGCAGTAGACCATAGTAAAAGACTAGTTAGGTATTTTTTTGCATTTCAAAAGAATCATACATAAACATAGAGTTCTCAGAATCTCCAGATATCAGCTTTAATGTTTAGTGTGTGGAAATTAGTGGAAAAAACCATTGCAAGGACATCAAAAGATAGCTGGGAATGCCTTTGCTATAGCAAATGGTTGTTGTAAATAAAGATGACGAACTAAAAAACAAATAAAAATAAAGGTGAGGAACTTACACTTGGATTAATTGTTGTGCTTTGAAAATATTGTTTTTAGGTCCAATGCTTAATAGTTTCAGTGATTACACAAACACAATGACACACACAAGCACGTGCATGCACCCTAATTGCGTACACCTGTGAACCATGTGTTTTGCACCTTGCGAGTAACGTAATCCCTGAACAGTGCCCATCATCCAACATCGTTGATTAGACCTGAAATATGTCTGAGATCAAAAGCAGCTGAATGGAAATCAACAACATTCACATGTTTAGACACAACACTTGCTCCAGTAACCAAGCTGATGTGAGCATATACAAAAATGAAATAGATGACGTGATTTGATCCATACAGTTCTGATAATCCAGTAATGGCTCATATGTTCTTTAATGTAGATGAAGGATTGCTACGAACCTGCGTCCTGAGGCCCAGCGGCATCTACGGCCCTGGGGAGAGGAGACACCTTCACCGAGTAATGGTAAGAGAGATAGCACATAGCTACTGTATGTATCATTTTGTGATAGCAAATATTGTTAATTTTTTGCAGTGAAAATAACATGTTTTAGCATCTGAGGCTTTCTGCTACAAAGCAGTCCTACTGGACCCCTCCATTATTGATGTAGCTCAGTCGGTCTCCAGTTACACTCACCTTGTCCTCCAGTTGCTTCACTGCAGTGCAAAGCAGTAGTCAGTGAGTCTGGTGCCAGGTTAAATATATTTGGGTATCTTCCAGGGCTCGTGTTTGCCAAGACGTTTAACCTTATGCATGCCTCCCTGTCGTCATTTGTAAACGTGTCAAAAAAACGTGTTGTACTAGTAAAAGCGTGTAGACTAGCGCTGGGCGGTATGACCAAAGATTTATCTCACAGTACTGATTATTTTTTTCCCCAAGGAAGACTGATCACATTTGTAAACAGACTTAGAATGACCTTTTAGAAATATCCACACCAAAGTCCATTAAAAAAATCTTAGATTTTAAGCGAGGACTAATGCCCAGAGAGGTAAATGCGTTTGATTCAGAAAGCTCGGAAAACATGACTGGCCACAGTAAACTGATGCTTGCTTGGATATTTTTTCAGGTGCAAAAATGCCTGCAGGGGAAATATATTAGCTACTTAAGGGAAAGAGAGAGAGGGAGCAATGTTATATACTGTAGGTATGACTTGAAGGCACCAGCGAGGGGAATCCTGCATGTATCATTGAACCATAGAATGTAGAAAGAATGCATTGAACTATACAGGTGTCATTTCATACGCAGATCTGCATTCAAATGAGAGTGGGAACACATATGCCAAATTAGACGACACATACTGTAAAAGTAAAAGTTGAGGACAAAGTGACTAACGATGTGCGCCGCAGTTTTGACAAGACATCGTTCTGATTGACTACGGCTGCTTGGATCCTGCTCGAATTCCCGAGTCGGGGTCCCGAGCTCAAGGGCTGTTTTATTGCACTTTTCCAATTCATTCTGTCGTATTTATCCAGGTTCCGAGTTCAATCAAATGCAGCATCAACGCCCTGTGAAGGAGCCCAGCCCCCGCTGCTAATTTAAAAGAGAAACGTACAAGTCTCATTACACTGGAAAAAGTTGCTACATCTGTCACTAATCACTCTGAGTTTTTAAGGGTTGCTGATGATTCTGAAAATCTGCTAAATGTAGCGACAGGTATCTTTTTCACTTGTGCATGATTTGCAGGCAGAGATGCTATTAATGTGTGGGAGACCACCGGTATCTCAGTAATGTGGTAAACCGGTAGGCTATACCGCCCAGCATCAGACCTTTTCAAACCACATTATGTTCCTACAGGGAACCTTAGGTCTTCCACCTCAAAGTCCCATTCTGTAACAAATGAACCCACAGGTTTGCTACAATATGTTTTGAATACTGTTTTTAATTGATTTTTCAATGTAAATCTTACAGGCATTGCAAGCACTTTTAGTTTACTGATGTTTTGTTTTGGTCATTTATCATCAAGATGTGTTGATTTGTCGTCTTTGTGTCTCTCTTCAGGTGAATGTGGAGCGTCGGTTGTTCAGCTTCAGTTTCGGGGACCCCCACGCCCGGATGAATTGGGTGCATGTGGATAACTTGGTGCAGGCTCACACACTGGCTGCTCAGGCACTCACGTCCCAGCGGAGCTGCGTTGCTGTGAGTCCCCCGCCCAACATCCACTGACTGACTTAGATGATGAAGATATGATTATGAGGGATGGCTGTCAGACTGAAGAACAATCACCACCAGGCAAATATTTATGTTATGTAACTATTTCTTCTCTACTGCAGAGTGGACAGGCTTATTTCATTAATGATGGCACATCAGTCAACCTGTTTGAGTGGTTTACACCTTTGGTGAGTTTCACAGTCGTCCTCTCGAAAGAAAACCTACAAAGCTCACCGCATAGGCTAAGCTTGTTGTGTTTAAATGGTCATTTATCAAAGTAATCTTCTATTTCTATAAAGAGTCAGACTTCAGGTCCTATCTTTCCTTTGTGTTTTCCTGTTATGCTGCTTTAGTTAGATTTGGTGACCATGTGTGTGCGTGTATGTGTATGTGTGTGTGTATCGTTGTATCTCATTGTAGTTTGAAAAAGTGGGTCACAGCAGACCACTGATTAATCTTCCAGTTTCTCTCGTCTACTCAACAGGTAGCACATATCCATCACTCGTGATCTTATGATTGTTGATCAGTTTCTTAACCTTGTTTTTTCTGATTTTTTTTTTTTCTTTTTCAAGCCATCCTGGTGGAATATTTGCACATGATTCTGAGACCGCTGATAACAGTGCCTCTAATATTTACCAGAAGTGAGGTAATTACGGATGTCTGCCGTTCAAATGAATTTGTACAAGTGTAACAAGTTCAATCATGGCCCACATTTTAATCAATGATGTAAGTATTAATAAAAAAATACAATCATTTACTCTATTCAGACCACAATGGGTCAGTGGTGTCCAAGGGCCACAAGTGCATTCGGTGAAATTTTGAGTAGCCCCCCAAAATGAACCAAATTGCTCTAACAACACATAATATGACAAAAAAAATGCACCAGACAAGAAAAATCTACAAAATTAACAACAAAATTTTAAAAAAAATGACACCAAAAACACACAAGACAACAACAAAAAACCCAGAAATACCAGAAATATGTAAAAACAACAACAGAAACAACAGAAACAACAGAAACAACAGAAACAACAACAGAACAACACTTTTATGCATTAAAAGTGTCCGCAGATTCCTTTCTTCCTACTTTTTCTGCAGCAACAGTGTTGTTTTTTTCTCTGAATTATGGATTTTAGCTCTTCATTTTGTTAAAGAATTATTCCTAAATTGTGACTGTAACGCGTGGTGATGTATCTTGCCGTGGACGTGTGCTGCTGGATAGCAAAATGAGCAAGACTTCTTGTTTTCCACACGGTCTTGTTTATTCCAAAGAAATATGAGGGCTTCACCACTCGTCACATTGCACATCGGTCTGAGTACACGCGGCCGATGTCCACGACATTAAAAGTAAAAAGAGGAAGTAAACAAAGAAGAGTGACCTAATAAACATACCAAAATAAAAGAGGCGCCACCTTGGGGCGTTGTACATTCAAAAGTGACTGTTACATGACGTAAGTTGCTCTGTAGTTTCTCTGTGACCGTGGTTGGTCTGACGTTGCACTCTCCATCCGTTTCATGTGAACGTGCACATCGTCAGGCGTTGAGAACCTGCTTTGTAGTACAGCTGCTCTGTGACAGAAAACGTTAATAGGTGAAGCCTACACAGAGAGATATCCCGGATATACAGTACGTATCCAGCTTCGTAGACGCAGTACAGGCCCAAAGACATAATGTAGGAGTGGCTCAGATGTGTGAGGCAGCGATGGAATGTCAGAGTGTGCAGAGTTAGCATTACATTACGTGTGAGCTCATGTCGGTCAGAGTACAGTGAAAGTGAGACGGTGTTGTCTGAGTGTTGAGATGCTCAGGTGGGACAATTGCATTTTCATTCTTTCCTTGTATGCACACACTGATGTATACACCACAATGTTTTTACATGTAACTCTCACTGCTCAGAGAACATGTTGTGGTAATAAAATGAATCGTGTAGCAGTGGCTGTGTGCTGATGAGAGTGATGATGAAGATGCATCTACCTAATTGCAAGTATTGGAGATTACATTACCCGCTCATTGCTGAGTCGGTTCTTGTTTAAGTCTGCCGTGCAGCCATGAAGACTGATGTATATCAGGCGGCTTGTTTCTGCTCAGCAGGTGCTCATTGGCTGCTAATTGACATGAATTATGGAAAAACCACAGAAAGTCTTGATTACAAATATTGGCATGTTTTGAAGAATGAAACCGATATCTGTCATGATTGAATCCAATTGAAATCAATAACATGACCAGATGAAGCACATGGTGATTCCTGAGGAGCCTTTGCCACTGTCTGGGAGCTCCTCATGAATGTGTAATATGCGCCTGGGGCTCAGTCTGTGTGTCCGCTGCTGGCGGAGAGATCGATGAGCGCCCTGTGAATAAAACATAAACCATTGCTACTCAGACCTGGAGGCACTAGATGAAGTAACCTCAGTATAATGGCTCTTTCTACTTGAACAATTGTTGGGTAAATTATGATGAACTGGAAAAACCTGTTTTTTGTTTGGAGCGATGAAGTAAATGGTAAATGGATTTGATTTTATATAGCGCTTTATCACCACACTGAAGCAGTCTCAAAGCGCTTTACATATCAGCTCATTCACCCAATCACTCTCACATTCACACACCAGTGGGACAGGACTGCCATGCAAGGCGCTAGTCGACCACTGGGAGCAACTTAGGGTTCAGTGTCTTGCCCAAGGACACTTCGACACATAGTCAGGTACTGGGAGCGAACCCCCAACCCCTCGATAAGAAGACGACCCACTACCACTACGCGATGAAGGAGCGATGAAGTGATTCTTGGTAAAGGTTCATAAAAAAATATAAAAACTATGAACAGATACAAAAGAAGAAAAAAAAATGACTCATCGCACACAACATGAACAATGGAAAAAAATAACAAAAACACAGAGAATGAGTGAAAAATACACAAAATGACAACAGAAAACACAGAACAATAAGATAAATATACAAAAATGACAGGAACATAATACAAAATGACAACAAAAAACGTTGCTATTTCATGTATTAAATGAGATGCTGACATGAATTTTAATATTTGTGGCCTTATGATTTTTGGTTTTTGTGGTCCTTGCTGTGATAAAGGTTGTCCATAATGGATAGACAAACACATTTACTGAGGCAAAATGCTTTTGGTTTGATCTGTTCTCTCTTTTTTAAATGATCTTCAGGATGACATTTTTTATTTTCCTTTTTCTTTTTCTTTGCATTGCCAAATTCTGAAAAATTTCATTTTTAAAATTTCTATGGGAATTAGCAGGAAATTACTGGGAATTTGCAAGATTGAAGATTGAAGATATGAGGGGAAAAGGCTCCCCACATCCAGGTGCGCGCCGAGACAACTTCTCCTCATCTTCCCTGAGTTGCTGGTTGAGGTAGCACATTCCTGGCAGGATGCTCCCCTCCGGTGGAGACACATCCCCTTCCAGTGCCCGTAGTGATTTTGTCATTCCTGCAGGACCTGATTGATAAGCATCTCATGAAATATTATGAAGTGGAACTTTAGGTTATTTACATTACCCCGGTTCTATGTGTTATATTAGTGAGATGTCTCACCAGACAACCCTTCTTGCTTGGGCAAGTGAGATGAGGTGCTTATTTTGAATGAGTTGTGACTCCTCCTCTTATAGGAGGTGGGAGTGTCCCTGACGGACGGACACGTTTCACCAGCCAATCAGGATTGGCAGAATGAGAAAAATCCTTCTGAGGGCTACAGATAGGAATGCATCCCATATTGAAACATCGTGTAACCAATTAAATTAAACATAAAGTTCCTATGGACATTTTACCATAAAAGTTCTGCCCCCTCGCAACCCTGGTTAGAAGGTCCACTGAAATATTTTGGATAATTCACCAAAAAAGAAGATGATAATTAATGTTTGTTGGTGAATGGCCAAAAATGATGCAGTTTCCTACGAGTACAATAACTTTGTTCATTTCATTTGTTGCAGGTCAGGAACATTGCTGTGACCCACACTTTCAAAATCGACAAAGCCCGTAAAGAGTTGGGGTACTGCCCTAAGCCCTACAGCCTGATGGACTCTGTAGAGCAATACCTGAAGGTGCAAAAGCCTCCAACGCAGTCACATCTGATCAACTCCTGTTGGAGCTCTCAGCTGCACGTCCTGCTGCTGCTGCTGTTTGGGTTAACCATGGTGCTCCTGATCTACTTCTGTGTATTGAATTAACTGGTGTTTTTTGACAGGACAAGTGACTGCAGGGAAATCAATGGCAGGCTTGTCATTTCATTAATGCATCTTAATGTGAAAAATTTCCATGGAGATTCTGCATCATATTCTAAGATTTACCAGATGCAAAGAAACTTGTCAGGTTATGTTTTTTTTTTCTTTCCAAGATTGTTAGAATGAATACTATGGAAGCCTGGCAAGTCATAATTATGAGTTAGTAGGAGATAGTAAAGTCATAATTATGAGAAAGTAATTATTATTAGATAGAAAGTAATCACATAATCATAACTTTACGAGTTTGTAAAGTCATAATTATGAGATTACTTTCTATCTCATAATAATGACTTTCTCATAATTATGACTTTCTTTCTCATCATTATGACTTTCGAATTATTACTTTATATCTCATAATTATGACTTTCTTTCTCATAAATATGACTTCATTTTTTTTTATTATGACTTCCTAACTCATAATTATGAGTATGACCTTGTATTTTGTGTCCAACTTTAATGGGCAGCAGAAAAGTATTAAACCTGGATAATTTGAAAAGTCTTCCATTTGGATTTATTTTCTAGATATCTAGATTTAATTTTTAGTTAAACATGAATGTATAACATTCAACTACAAATCTTAAAGTGGCATTTCATAAAATGTTTGCATGTTTCCAGTTTGATGACAAACGGAAGGTTAAAGTGCTGTTATTCTTAAAGGTAAACTGATTGGGTTTTGCATGTCTTTGTAAGTGAATTACTTTTAAACATGTTATTTTGTACAATTTTAAAAATAAAATATCTGTATATCAAAAGACTGACCTTTTCCTGTAATATCTGTAGTAAATGCCTCATCTAATAAAAACAAATCCAGGATACAAATAGTAATATTTAGAAAGGCCACATGAGGGCGATATTCAACAGTTGAGGGTTTATCTGTAATTCAAAAAAAGATAATGCTACATATATTTCAACGCAAAGAAAAATATCGTACTTTTACATGGAAATGCAGAGGGTCAATATATGATTTCAAAGTTTAAAGATGAACAACGCAGGTAAAAAAAAACCTGTGGCAGCGGTGGGATTCGAACCCACGCCATCGAAATGACTGGAGCCTAAATCCAGCGCCTTAGACCACTCGGCCACGCTACCGTCTGCTGTCAGCCACACGGAAGGTATATATATAATCCGATTACATTTTTCAATTACAATTTTTACAATACAAGTTTTCAATTTCCAATCTTGAACTGGAATACAATGATTACGATAACCAACTATTTTTTTTTCATATAGCGTTGTGATGATTGCATGCAATTTTTTTGTGTATACGATCTTGTTTTAGCATCTTAGGAGTTGGAATTTAGCAATAGCTATAAAATTATTTGTACTTGCATTCACAGTGTTGCTTCACTGTAAAATTGTATCGTCCCTATTAAAAACAAACCCCTCTATTATATCCTATCTGGTTAATGGGTTAAAATTAAATTGTAATTGGAAGTTTTTATTGAATTTGCATTGTAATTACAAAGTAAATTATGTTAACTCAATTCAAATTCAATTACAATGGTGACATATTCTTAAAATTACAATTACGATTATAATTATACCATAATTGTAATTAATTATCAATTATACAATTACAATTATAATTGACCCCAACCCTGATTTTCAGCCCACTTCTTGTACAATTAATGTAGGCCTAGTCTATCTGACATTCCAATATATTGCAACTGCAGTTACTCATTAATTAATCTCTCTTCAGATTACTATAAAGTAGTATGCAAACTGTTAAAGAGGGTACATGAATAAAAAAATTAAATTTGGAAACTAGAATATAAATTGACCAGTGGTCAGGAGCCTCCATGCATTGCCACAAATTACACATTAGCCAATTTAAGACTACCCATGGTTACAGAAAGTTATTACTTTTAATCATTATACATTATTCCTCAACAGGGTAGGTATAATTCATCAACACATTTTACTGTAGGGCTACATTGTATGTGACACAACATCAGTGGTTACCAGCTGTTTTGGGTCGTGACACCATTTTAATATCACACATTTTTCTCCATTCAAAAGCTAATTCTTCCAGAATTAGCTTTTGATAATGTTTATTGTTGCCAGTATTAATTTTGTGCACGAAGTGACAAGATGCGCCAGCTTAGATATTTTCATGCTGAAATTATATTTGAGAAAGTGCAAGTATAGATTACAGTTGTTTAAGATTGTTTTGTTTGTGTGTAGTGTAATAATTGGAAAAATAATAATCAAAACATTAAAAAAAAAAATGAATTTTTAATCGGTAGTTTTATTCATCTAAATTATTAGACATTTCAGGGGACTCAATTTTGAATTCCAGGCGACCCCACATTGGGTCACGACCCCAAAGTTGAAAACCTCTGCATTACATTATAATCTTCTTGATGTGTGCAGGAGTAGGGGGTAAATGGCTTCAAGTTAAATGTCTGGAGGGGTACAGGACCTAATTATGAACAGAAACAAGTCCTTTATTTGCTAAATCTGATTACATGAGAGGATCAGAGGTTGAAAATGAGAACATGTCTTTGTTCTACAATAAGTAGGCTATAAGCTATTTAAATTTTAAAACTACACTTAACATTTTTTTCCAGCTATTCAGAACATTATATTTCAGCACTTTTTGACACCACATAGAATAAAACAATTAAGATTAAACATGACTAACTCAATTATGTATGAGTAATAATAAACAACGTTGAAATCAAATGAAGCAAAACCACCAAATTTCTATGTTGCATTTATTTTAATATTTTTCCATGTCATTAGAGAGCAACATTTATAATTGCATATAGAGAAAAAACGACCCAGTGTACATTTAGCTTCACCTTGAGCTGACCCACCTGCGTGTCCTGAACATATATCTACAAAGACAATAAATAATCACATACTCTTATTTATAGGCTTTTGTTCACAAATAAATAGCAGTGAAACATAAATAAATCATAAAAGTTAGTGGCTTTTTTTTTTTTGTTTGTTCCTGACCTGCATGAGGACTCTCGTTAAATATGACGGCGTTCCCACATCGATGACCCGTGACCTTTGAGCAACCATCGCCAACTTACACAAACCGGCTTACACTTAACGTCTCAGCGACTCATTAGAAAGTCCTCGGCTGTTACAATCATTCAGCTCTCAATCCCATTACAACATCTCTACTTAGACAGCAAGTAATTCCTCTTTTTCACGCCCCAAACACTAGCGATCAAGTGCTCACATGTTAACGTTAAACACTATTACATACTTTTGTAGGGCTGGATAAGACAAACAGAATGTGAATCACAAGGTAATATATTCATTCGAGCCTGAAACTATCCAATGCAGAAGAGGATTTGGGCAAATGGAACAAAAATAAAACAGAGCCACTGAAAAAAATGAAACAAAATAAACAAGACCAAAAAAAAAAAAAAAAAAAAAAAAAAAGAATAAATCTGGACAAAAAAGATAAGGACAAAAAATGAAAAAAATATCTAGGCATAAAAAAATAAATAAATAAAAAAAACCAACAAATTTATATTAATCTAGACAAAAAAACAAGATTAAGACTAAAAATAACAGACTGAAAAAAGATAACCATATGATTTTAAAAAAAAACAGTTTTTTCAGTGGCTCTGTTTTTTTGTGTTTTTCCCCCCAGTCGCCCTAATCCTCTTCCGTATTTCAGACACATTGCTTCTCAAACTTTCCTAAAAAAACATTCTCAGAAATAAAAATATTTGTAAATACAAATGTTCTTATGAGAAAATACTATAAGGAACAGTGCAGACCAAACAAAAGCAAGGTTCTGTGCGTGCTTGTAGCTTGTGAACAATTTCATTCTAAACCTCTCACCACAGACCCTTAATACAAGTGTCAGCACCATGGAAGTCCAGTTATTTGGCA
Organism: Gouania willdenowi; assembly: GCF_900634775.1. Classification (NCBI taxonomy): domain Eukaryota; kingdom Metazoa; phylum Chordata; class Actinopteri; order Blenniiformes; family Gobiesocidae; genus Gouania; species Gouania willdenowi. The sequence continues at coordinate 13,735,728 of NC_041051.1, read as the reverse complement.
GAACATGGAAAGATGGCGTCCCAGTGGGAACGCCTGTTCTCACTGAGGTCCTCTTTGGTTTTCTGAAGGCGGGTGAAGATCTCCTTGAAGAGTGATTTGTACTCTGGCAGCTGGGCGTCCTCCTGAAGCCATGTGCTGACAGATGAACCTGCAGAGCTGGACGGTTGCTGATGATTCCTGGTGCTCACACAGGGACTGCTGGAGGTCTGGACGGACTTATGGCTGAGTCCATCTGTGGCCTGCTGGCACCGCTGCAGGAGAGCCTCATATTTCACCTAAACAGGCCACCAGGGTTGGGGTCAATTACATGTTTCAATTACTATTACTGTGACTGACATTTTTCCAATTACAATTCAAATTACTGTTGTTTTGTCTGAAATAAATAAGCCAATAAAACTAAACTGGTAGCATCTCTTATAACAGATCGGTTTTGACCCATGTCTTAAAAACAGCTGTAAAAAACACTAAAAAATATTATCTATCATGCAATTTGTTTATCATCTATTGGTTACTTTGTTTCCTTGGTTCCTTAACCTTTAAAATATTGGTATTAATATTTTTGGTGTGAGCATCTGAGCCTTTTTTCTGTCAGTATGCCCCTAGATTTCTTAAATGGTAAAATGATCTTCAAGAGAACTGACAGGAAAACTTGATATGAAACATATTTACTTGAATGTTAACAACATATGTGTATAGTAATAAGAACTTTAACACGGTTCCCTGGCTTTGCGTTTAATTACAGGGTTCCCGCTCATTTTTTCACTGTGATTTTTCAAAACTTTTGGAAAATATTTTACCAAATTCTTACCATTTTCCATGCCGGTATGCAGCACTTTTACTTTGAAATAACGCTTAATATCTTTGGGTTTTAACATGATTTAAATATTAAAATAAAATAGGCTATATTTCCAAAACAGTTAAATTATTCCATGACTTTTGAAGACTGGAAAATCAGTTTTTCAAATTCCATGACTTTTCCAGGAATTTCATGACTGTGTGGACCCTGTAATTGACAGTATTTTTTTTTTTTTGTAGAATTTCCATTTCCAATTACAAAGTCAATTATCTGAACTCAATTACAATTCAATAATGATTACAACAGCAACAAATTATTCCAATTACAATTACAAGTACAATTATGTCATAATTGAAATTAATGATCAATTACACAATTAAAATCATAATTGACCTCAACCCTGCAGGCCACACACCACTGAAGTGCATCCTTTGGTCCTCAGTGGAGACACTAATGTCTTCCAGACAGAAAAATTAGCACCTCATGTATTTTTCTTCCTAATATTTCTAATGAATAAGTAGTGATGAATCATCACCTGCAGGGCGCTGTACTGTGCATCCACCTCGTTGAGCAGAGACACGCCTCTCTGTTTCACGGCCTCTGTTCTCCGTATGCACAGCTGGTCATGCACAAGGCTGATTTCCTCTGGGCTTGTTGTTCTCAAACTGCCGTCACTGTTGCTCCTAGGTCGGACGTGTGTGCGACGCGGCTCCTCCACGTTTTCTACTTTCTCCTGTTGCTCAGTCAAACTGGGAACAGCGCTTTCTTCTGCCGCAAAGAAGACTGTGTCAGGCAACAGCAGCTGGGTCGGTCTTCTGAAAGAAACATCACGTTAAGTCAGTGTTTTTCAATCTTGGGGTCACCTGGAATGAAAATGGGGTCACCTGAAATGTCTAGTAATTGATTAAAAAAAAAATTACTGATTACTTTTTTTATTCTCTATTCAACACAATCTCAAACAAATCTATTCTATACTTTAACTTTCTCAAATATAAATCTATAAATAAAATGCAGACAGTATAAAAATATTTATTTCTGCACTATTCGTAGCTACTCTGTATTTGTAACACAGTATAACAAAAACTAACTCTGGGGTCACCAGAAACATGTGATATAAAAATGTGGTCACGACCCCAAAAAGGTTGGGAACCACTGTGTTAAGTCATTTATGTAAAGCTATGATTCACAAACTATGGGGCAGGATATAAAATGGGTCTAATTTTCTTGAAGTCACAAATCGGTTAAGTAAAAATCTGGATAATTCAGTGCTTTTTTAAATTTCAAAATATGAATCCAATGTAAGGCACTTCTTCCAAATCATGGTGATGAGAATAAATATTACCATAATAAATAATTGTTGTGTTTTCTTATCATTATTTCATAACTACAGGGATTTTATTCTTAGGCCCAAATGCACCAGATATTGCACTTCAATGCATATTTGTATCAGCTTAAACATTTTGGGAACCTTTAATTCAAACAAACCTTTTGGCACAGTCAGCTCGCCACAATAGCCGAAGCTGCTCCACCTCGTCCTCGAGCTCCTGCTGCCTTGCCCGACAGCCCGTCAGCAGAGCCAAACGCTCCTCCAGGCTTCTATTCTCGCTGACTGTTAACTCGATTTCTCTCTGTGCAGCAAGTCTGTGGCTCCGCTCTGCAGATATCTGACTTTGAAGGGTTTGGATGGAGCGATGAAGAGCCTGGTTCTCCTCCTGTGGGTCTGTGTGTTTGTTGGACAAAGAGCTCCGAGGTGACCAAAGTCCATCGGTAATGTGCGTCGGATACCTGAGCAAGGAAAATGTTTGTCAACTCTGGTAAAGTAAACTCACCTAATAGCACCATTTTATTTGTACGAATAACAACAGCAGGGCCGGCCTTCCTGCCAGGTAACCTAGGCGGCCGCCCAGGGCACCAACTGCTGGAGGGGTGCCAAAATGCACCCCCAAAAAAGTGTTTTTTATAATAATAAGAACAATTTGCAATTTACAATCACCGTAACTATACCTGCTGATCTTCTGCCCATATTTATGCACATTTCTTTTCATTCATGTTCTATTCTGTATAATTCTATTGTGTTGTGTGCAAATTGTGTTCTTTGGTTTTCTGACAAGTAAAACCAAACAGGGAAGTAGAAATTTCATGCACTGAAACCTTTATATTTTATTTTTTACTTTTGTTTGCACTGTTTTGCATTGCTTTTGGATTTTGCACCATTGTTGTTGTTGTTGTTGTTCTCTCAGGACATTTGCACTATACCTGTAGATGGTAAATTGTATTATAGTGTATTTTTCTAATTTTTAAAATGGGTTGTATTTTTTTTCAATGGTTTGTTGTGTCGCAAACTTGCATTGGTTCATCCTGACATTTTAAAATAAATAATAATGTGTACATACTGTGTATAGAATTCAGTTTATTTGTTTATTTTCATTCATTTATTTGGCCAACAGGCACTATTTTTTATATCTAAAATGCTACGTTAATTACAGTTATATACCAGTTACACACATATGTACTGTATGTAATGATGAATTCGAGTCACTATTCATTGTTTAAAGTGTCAGATGATCTGATCCTTTTCTTATTACTGTTTTATTATAAACTTATTACTACATACTGTTCAACACCACTGTCTAACACAATAACTGTCACCACATTGACACCACCACCCCCCATCCCCCCCACCCAATTTGGACATTGTTGTGTTTTGTTATTGTTCATGTTGTTTTTTTTCTAATTTATGTCTAGCCTACAGCTCTACATTTTTGCAGTACTGTATTATCGATGTTAATATTTAATTTTGTTTCCACTGTCTGCTCTTGTATTATTATGTTGCTGCAAAAGTAAATTTTTCCCCTCCGGGGATCAATAAAGAAGTATTCTATTCTATTCTATTACACAGGAGCCCATGTGTTCTAACCCTTTCCCTACAGACCGTTACTATGACTTTTGCAGTTGATGCAGACTAAATAAAAGATGAGGCTTTAGTAATGAACAGCAACAGTCTCACTTTCACGTGTGAGGAAACTCAAAGCTCATCCTGATTAACATGTTTGTGAAGCCTTAGTAACAACAGTTTAGCATTATAGGCTATTCACTGTTCAATGTTCTCAGTCGTTCTTGCACAGATTACACCAACATTTGTATGTGCAAATGTCTTTAATACATTTAAAGTCACAGTAGCTACTAGGGGTGTGTATTGCCTGGTATCTGCCGATACATAGGTCACGATACGATATATCTTGATATTAAAGTATAAGGCGATTATTGCGGTTTTATTTTTCTTTATATATGACTTAAGAAACGACTAATCTGTACATGTGTACACCTTCATGAGAACATTATGTATGAAATATATTTTATTGTCATATTTTACACTCAAAACATTGGCTTTAACATGTCATGTGCCAACAACTTACAAATAAAAAAATAACATAATCTGCCTGCGGCTTTTAAACTAACTTTGACTTTAGTGCAAACTCAACTGAGGTACATGCCTAGAACAACAAATGAATGCAGAAAATTAGTACTTTCTTATTAGATTTTTTTTTGAAAAAAAAACCCAAGCTGCTAGGCAAAAAAAAAAAATCAATATGAATGCATTCTGAATTCATCCAAGAATTGCGCGATGTAATATCGCGATATATCGCCAAATCGATTTTTTTCAACACCCCTAGTAGCTACTAGTTTTACTGTGTAAAATGGTGAAAAAGACTGTCCTCCAAACACAAACGTTGCCTGCAAAGGTGCCATCATCATGATACAAACTGAATAATCTTAAAATGTCATTTTGGTAACTGAATTTCAGCAATTATACAAATAAAATAACTTCCAGAATGAGTATAATCTAACTTCCTATGCTAATTTTCTTAGCAGTATGATGCAATTTGAGTGTTTGTGATGGAGCACACACTCTCAGGTGTTTACCTGCTGTTATGCAAGTCGTTCAGTTCCTTTAGACAGGAAACACTCCGAGCTCCCAGGCTGCATCTCTCTGTCTGCTCACTATTGTTATGTTTCTCCTTTTCAGCCTTAAACTGGGACACTTGCGTCTGCAGGTCCTCTGTTTGCGTCTGAAGTCCCTCAATTATCTGCGTTAGACTTAGAAAGAAAAAAAAAAAAAAAACAAAGTGATGAAGTAGAATGATTTGATTAAATTATTAGTTTTAAAACAACAAGTGATTTCCATGACCTATGGATCTTCTGTTGGGCCAGGCGGTTTTCCTGCAGCAGTGTCTTATTGCTGTGCTCCAGATCTCTGGTGCTAATGTCAAGCTGCTCATATACTTTGGCATGGTGGTCGTTCATGTGACGCAGAAGATCCATTTGTCTGGTCAGGTACTGATAGCAACACAGGAAGCGAAGACGGGTTTTATATAAGCATCCAAAACATAATAAATAAATACAAATATTTATTTATTTATTATTTTATGAATTATTTATGCATTATTAATTTATGAATCTTCTGATTAATTCAATTTATAATACATTTACACAAAAAAGACTTATTGTGGTAGGAAATAAGGAGCTGCTTTCCTCCCTTTTAGTTGTGACTATGTAAATCTGACATCTGCGTTATTTTTCTGGTAAAAGAAACAACGAAAACAAAACAACTACTTAAGGTATTTTCAATGAACTTATTTTTGCCCATTGATTAGGAGGAGCCACCTTGCGTTACACTCAGCTGCTTATGGAGCTTTGCTGTGCAACTCTGGCAGCAGATTACCATATAATCCCCCAAATAATCCTTAAATCACTGCACTCTCCCTGCTGTAAACTAATTAAGGATCTTATCTGCACAATCCTGCCAAACTCAGGAATACCCGTCTCGTTTCTATGTAGCCTGTTTCTTTTAACCAGTGTGAATCGGAAAAGAAAGTATAAGAATTTAGCAAAATAAAGAAAACAATAAGAGTGTAAGAAAAAAATTGTTTATGTGATATGTCGCGATATTTCACCACACGATTATCGTATCGATCCGAAAAATGTCTAAATTGATTTTTTTTAGTCATGCTTTTAAACAAAAAAAAAAAAACATGCACACAAGCATAGCACGTAAACTCCCGGTCACTAGGTGTCAGTGAACCACATACTGTGAGACCTTGTTAAACTACCTCACTCCTCAATGCATTTTAGCTTGGAAGTTTATTGCAGTTTGATAAACATACCACTTGTTTGTGATATTGGTATTTGAATTCCAGTTAGTTACCATTTACTTACTCACAAGTTAAAAAAAAAAAAAATTAATAAAAATTGTATTTCATTCCATTTTGTACTTGCAAAGGTGAAATTTGCAATTATTGATATGGTGATATATTGCGATGTATATCATCTTATTTAGTATCGGAATATATCGTATCGTGACAAACTGAATCATGTCAGATTAATGACTGTGGATCAGTAGTAGAGGGGTTGTCTTCTGATCGAGAAGTTGGGGGTTCGATCCCAGTCTATTCCTTTCTATGTGTCCTTGGGCAAGACACGGAACCCTAAGTTGTTCCCAGTAGTCGACTAGCGCCTTGCATGGCAGCTCTGTCCCATGAGCTGATACAGTATGTAATGCACTTTGGGACTACTTCAGTGCAAGGATAAAGGGCTATATAAATAAAGTCCATTTACCATAGAAAACAAAAAAACAAATCCATTACTTTATCAGCAAAGATTTGGGTTGAAAATCTTGTTTGTACATGTACAATATTTCGGTAATTTATCAGCAACATAACTTATAAAAACAAACTAATTTCAATTTTTAACACATTCCTAAGAAAGAAAAGTGTGTAATAATTAGGCAACCTGTCAATGGTAAACCTGATGCATGGGAATCTTTAGTTGATGTTTACACTGTTCTTTTTTAACACCAGGTTCCAACTTTCCTTGATTTTAGAAAGTATTTAGATCACTTAGTGTAGACTTTTTTTTTTTTCTTTTAAACCCATCACTGGCAGTTGAGGCTTTGTTGACCAAGTCACCTCGATCTCCTGAAGCTGCTCCTGGTTGGTGGAATACATCTGCTGTAAGGCCTGCTCCAGGTCATGGTTCTTAGAGAGGAGGCTTTTCCCCAGCTCCGCTGCCAAACGGAGATCTAAACACAGCAAAGGGAAGGAAAACACATGATATACTAATACCGTGCCGATCGTCTGACTGTTTATACATTTTCACGTGTGCCTTTTACACACACGCAAATCATTGTGTCACACTGTTTGGCAATGATGGCTCACAAGGGAATCTGAGGTATGCCTTGTGACCCTTTCTCCCACTAAATTCTCTTAAACTCTGGATCTCTTCCAGCGACCAGTTTATAACGTGAAGCTGGTGTTACGTGAAACTGTTAATCCTGTGAACACAAACACAATTAATGCCACGGCTAAATAAATACCTTCTTTCATTCTTGCCGTAATAGCCTTAATGTTTGTCTGTGGATGCTGCCTTCATTTTTATTTTGAAATGCTTCAAATGTAATCCTCTTAATACTAGTTATTAAATCTGCCTTTTTGCACAGTTCAATACTTTGCTATAGCACACATTTTTTATTGTCAGAGATGAAACTCATAGCATAATTTTCCAGGTCCATAGACGTTGTTATGTGCACAACTGAGTCAGGAAACATCATGAGATGTTTATGGCCTGATGCTACACTTAGAGTAACATCATCACATCTGAGGAACGTCAACGATATAAAAATTCTGTTATTTTTCTTCAATTATATATATCCATCTATCCATTTTTCAACCCGTTTGCTCCTTTCCAGGGTCACGGTGTCTGCTGGTGCCTATCTCCAGCTGTCAACAGGTGAACACCCTAAACATTAGGGCTGAATGATTTTAGGAAACGATCTAATAGTGATTTTTTTCCCCTCAATATAGCGATTTAATATGCAATTATTTTTTCAAGGGCCTCTTGTCATGTATTTTTCAATGAACACAAGCAATAAATCAAGATCAGATTTATTTAAACTTTAAATAAATGTCAAATATATAAATTTTAAAGCAAAGATTACAACAATAAAGCAAACAAATCTGTGGCTTTACCTCTTCAACATATCTAACTAACTTCACGTTTCATGAAACATGTAAACATGTGGACTGCACTTAAACACTCTCTGAATTTAACAGGACAGTACAAGACAGGACAAGAAACAAAAAAATTAAATAAAATAAATTGCAGCCTCTGTGATTAGAAAATCAAATTTTATGATATTGCAAATGCAATTAATCGTTCAGCTTTACTGAACAGGGAACCAGTCCATCCTAGAATCATATTATGAATATACTTTTTTTTTTTTTTGGAGTTTTGAAAGTATAACGTTACAGCCTAGGTTCCCAAAATGGGGTACGCAAATTGTCATACGGGGGTACGTGATGAGAAATGAATAACAAGGTGACAACATTGGATCCTAGAATATAAATTCAATTGTCAGCAGTCAGGAGCCTCCATGCATGGCCACGGATTACAGATGCAGCAGAACCCCCTCATGCAGCCTCAGACAGAAATAATCTCGTCAAAAAAGTGTAAATATGAAATCAGTCAAACATTGCAGAGTTCTGTAGATCTTCTCAACCACACCCTTCTCATTCAAGTTGTAGCAAGTTGTATTTCAGCTGCAGGGTGATGAGTATGTTGTATTACTGGTATTTGTTAAATCACAAAATGTTTGGTCGATGTCTTTAAAAAAAAAAAAAAAAAAAAATAGAAGATTTGTTTATCACTGAAAACTTAAGGCTAGGCTAATTAAATAAATAAAGCAAACAAGTGATAAATAAGATGTTTTCTTGTATATTATTATTCTTTTTATGATATATTATTCCTCAACAGGATATGTAAAATTCAGGGACAAATTTCACTGTAGGGCTACATTATATTTTACATAACATTATGTTTTTTTTTTTTTTTTTTTTTTTTTTTGAAGTGTGCAGGATTAGGCTTTAGGTTAAATATATGAAGGGGAGTGAGACTGAAAAGTTTAGGAACCACTGCGTTGCAAGATTAAAAAAAAAAAAAAAAAAAAAAAAAAGAATTAAAAGACATGCTTACAAAATGTATGTGTGTAATAATAATAATAATAATAATAATAATAATAATAATAATAATAATAATAATAATAATAGGGGGAAAAAAAAACACAAAAAACAACAGGGTGGTTCCAGGTATGTTGACATATCTATCAAAACTGACGTAGCAAAACATTTGATCTGGCAGGAAAATAACATTCTACATCCATTTTTTTAAAAAAAAATCTTTTTCTAGCATTGTTTTTTTTTTTCATTTTACTGACATATTTCCTAAAACAGTCAACAGGAGGGTCAGGATGACCAAAATAAACACAGGACTGTATATCCTGATCACACAGTCCTCTCAGAATGTCTAAAGTAAAGTATTCATCTTCACTCCATTGTTATATTGGGAATCTTATTCCTTCTAGTCATGCAGAGTCAGTTCACCTCGATAAAAACAGTTCAATAGATGTTAAAATGGAGTGGAATTCCATGGTTTTAGGGTGCGACCGCTGTCTTACCGTGCTCCAAGTCGTGCTGCTCGTACCACACCTCTCCATTCTTCTCAAACTCTTCCTCTAATATCACTCCAGCCAACATTTCAACACCTGGAACAGAGCAAACACCTCCACTGTCCTGTTCAGTCAGTAATGTGTAGTAGTGTGATCCACATCCTCTCCATAACACAGTGTGGATCGTCTGTTGCCTACAGCAACGTGGCATATCTTTATTACTAGTCTGCAGCCGGTAGGAGGCAGTATAGCGTTTTTACTTTTTACAATATATAGCTCCGTCTTGTGTTTTATTTTCACATTTATTGTCAAACAAAGTAACCAAAACACTAGTAATTGATATTTTTGAAAAACGTAGATGTATTTCAATATTTCAAATATACTCTGGATGCGGAAGTCCAAAATGTTTGACCGTCACGTGATTCATGTAAGACTGAATTTGTTCCCGGAAGTTAGTGGCGGCCCTTTCGAATCCATTGATTCCTAGTGACATAACTGGGATTTTCAGTTATTTGTCATCAATAACTGCATTGACTGACAATATTTATACAGTACACCGTCATATATATGTGTATATACAACATATGTTTATGTAGTTTCATAAATATTGTTTTTCCTATTGTAAATTCGTATTAATCATTAGTGTAAACAAACTTATCTGCTTTTCTTTGACATAGTTAAGGCCAGCATTAATTTGGTTTAAAAAATGTGTTAATATGTATTGTATACAGGATGTATTGCTTTAAATTTTCTTTCATTTTCTTAAAAAGGGTCTTTAAAAAACACCACATCCAGACAGGATGCATTGAAAACATATTTATTATGTTCATACATATATAAAAATAGACATTCGATTTTTTTTTTACTATGCACTTATGTACCAAGATAAATTCATTAAATAAATGTCTGATAAATTCAGAAACATTAATAACTTGTCATGCAGTTTGCTGTGCTGTATGGGGATGCTCCACTCGTTCTTAAAAAGGAGTGAAAATGTATGGCTTCCCAACCAAACCAGAGAGGAGAAAGAAATAATGGTTAGCCAAAGTCAGCAGGAGAAATTTAAAAAAAAAAGTATATAAAAAAAATTAGGATTATAACAATAAAAAAAATATGTGAAGCGATCATATTCAAACACTTAATTTGCACTTTTTCAACAAATAACACAATTGAAAAGCTTATTGTTTGATAAAAAAAAAAAGAAGATATATAGCTTATGTGGGTAGATAAAACTGTGTGAAGTAAACGCTGTGTATCTACTAATGATCCCTTAATTTTCTAAGAAGAATTTAGAATTTTTTTTATTTTTCTTTTGAACATGAAAGCAACAGCAGTGTATCTCACAATGAAAATAAATAGATAATTAAATAATTAAATAATAATAATAATAATAATAATAATAATAATAATAATAATAATAATAATAATAATAATAATAATAATAATAATAATAATGTATTACTGTTCAAAGGTGCATCTGCTCTAGCTCCATTGGCTACAATAGTAAACTGACCACTTTCGGGAAGAATTGTGAGGCTCCCTCTCTCTATACGGCTCTGGCGGAAGTATGCTTGCTTTTGATTGACACCTAAATCGACGTATTAGAAAGCCGCAGGTGGAGGAAATTACTACCTTTATTTATTTTTTAAACCAATCAGCAGTTTGCTTGTAACCATGAAGCCCCGCCTCCCAAAGACCCCGGAAGGAAGTCTTCTTTAAGTTAACTTGGACTTTTCTGGCAGTAAGTATTAATGAACAGCCGCTTTAATTAGTTAAATACATGTTTTGTGTGCGGTAATACACAGACATGAGTTCTCAACAGATTTCTTTGTTGTTTTTGTCTTTTTTTTAAGCTGTTGCAGCAGTTGTTTTGGTGATGTCCATAAGGAACACGGTGGACTAGGGCACAGCAGGTGGTCTTTCCCGCGGAGGATCAGACCTCCTCTGGTGTGCTACACAGAAGTAGAAACATGGCTGTCGTCAAATACCTGCTGTGCTTCGGGCTCAACCCAGCAGCTCTGGCCTATGCAATGACATCTCTCGGTGCGGCCATGATAAACAACATATTCAGCTTCTACTATGTCAAACTCTTTCTGAACAAGTACCAGATATCTGAGAGTGCATTTTACCACTCACAGGTGAGTGGAGGTGGTCACTGTGATTTTCTGCTAACATCACCTTTAAATAAATGAGCCACACGTCACGTCACTTAAAGTTCCGTCAGTTTTATTGTAGCTCATATTTATTTTTAGCTACCACGCTAACCCTTTTATATTTGCCCTAAACCTAACCCAGGAAATACCCTAAAATGTTTATTTTTTGGTATATGTATTTTTAAAGGTGGAATTTGCCATGTTAAATATGTTAAAATGAAAAAAATATATATATTACAGAAGCGGGATTTGAACCCACGATACGTTTCCATATCAATAGACACTTCATAACTTAAAAGATTGTAGCAGTTTTTAGCTGAGATAATACAGAATATCACAGCAGGGCACCAGAAAATAAGTAATAGGAACACTATTATAACAGTCAACACTAAAACACAAAAAACGAAACCTCCATAAAAATGTATTTTTTTTTTGTTCTTTTCTTTTAACAATTTCATTCGTAATACATTAAGCAAAGATTACATTATGAAATAAAAAAACCAAATATTTTATTATTATTTTAAGCTGAACTTCTTTCAGATGTGGGAAATGCGGAGTTTGCATGTTCTCCCTGTGCTGCGTGGGGTTCCTCTGGCTTCCTCCCACAATTCAAAAACATGACTGTTAGGTTGATTAGTCTTTGTGTGTGTTGTCCTGCGATGGACTGGCGCACTGTCCAGGGTGTACCCCTGCTTAACGCCCAATGAGAGCTGGAGATAGGCACCAGCAGACTCCATGACCCTGAAACAAGGAAGAAGCGGGTCTGAAAATTAATAGATGGATGTTTTCTGTCAACCTAGATGTTGAGAACCACTGTTGTAATAGAAATATACAGTATAGTGAGTGAGTAAGCAGTAAGCTATCCTCCGTAAGGTCTGAGAGCTGTTGTCTTTTCTGTTAACAATTTATATAAAATCAAAATGTGTTTTCTTTGCTCTGTTGTGTGTTTTCCTCTATCTCTGAAGCTTTTACCAAACAGACTGGCTACTTCTGTCACGTGTGGGTGAAATTACTGTAATGACATCACATTGGCTGTTAGAGTTGGGAATCGATTCAGATTTCCCTAATCGATTCGTGGTTCAACTGGAACTCTTGCTTGTGCAGTTACAGCCATATTGGTTTTAAAGTGTAACATCTTAGCCTTTAGTAGCGTGTGTGTGTGTCTTCTTTGGTTACATGAAAGGAAAGGCAATAGCATTAATGTGAATTTTAATTTCCATTACTGTTAAAAATGTATTATTTTTTTTAATCTATTTTTAGTTTTGACAAATATTGGACAAAGTGTGTCATATCTGTTCAATAAAGGACGCTGAGCCTTATGTTTAAATATAGAACAAAGGATGGTTGGCATCCCTACTTCCATACATTCTTTCATTCATAATAGTTTGTTTTATTTGCGTTACATGTTGCTAAAGTTTATCTAAGCTGGCTGATTGCCAGTTCTCCACCAAGAGATGAACACCTTTTGTGCTTAAAATCTATAGCCATAACCCATAAGCATGATTTTTGCACATTTGCTGTTAGCATTTTTGTATAGATAAAGATGATGAAGGATTTTGAACTTAACACAGATTGTCACAGAAACACTAACACTGTTAGTACTGTTTCCAAAATGTACAAGTTAACCTAGCTTTGTTGCTATTTTTCCTCAATGCTTTTGACTAAACAGCTCATTTTTTAATAGATACACTGTCGTAAGACGACTTTTTTTTTTGTTAATCTGCTTGGCCACGATACAATTTGTGAAAACATTTTTTTCTACAAATCTGAAAATTTCTAACACAATGTGTGCAACCTTATACTAATACAAATGGTGGTGATTTGAGTTTTCATTAGGTTTTTATTATATTTGATGGTTCTGATTTCAGGCCGTTTCTAAATAAGTGTATATAAATAGTGTCACATCTAGAAGTCACTCTGTCCTCTTGTGGCATTTTGTTATTGTGATCTCAGCTTTGTGGTGAATCGTCTTTACAGATGGTGTACATGGTGTGGAATGCACTCAATGACCCTCTTTTTGGTTACCTACAAGATAACTCCAGGGTGCCCTGTTGCTCCCGGCGACGCCTCTCCATCCTGTACGGCGCTCCGTTCTACTCCTTGTCCTTCCTCCTGGCCTGGTTTCCGTGGCGAGCCTATGAACCTGGGGACTGGTTGAGTGGCTTACACTTGACAGTGACGCTGTGCGCTTTTGATGGCATGCTGACCTTTGTGCTGCTGGCTCAATGCGCCTTGTTTGCAGAGATCTCTGGTCACCATCAGAACCGGCTAAGACTAGTAAAGTACAGCCAGGTAAGGTCCTCGTCTTTGTGTCAACACACTGATTGTGTGGATTCCTTCATCTTCCTTTATTTCACCAGGTGGCATCTCTTTTTGGCTCCCTCAGCGTCCTCTTTTCTGGGGTTTTGTCCAAAAACATGGAAGACTTTGCATCCTTTCAGGCCTTCACTGTGCTAATTGCCATCCTCAGCTGCGGTTGCATGCTCTACACAGGCCTTCACAGCGAGAGCCGCTTTGATAATAAAGGCTCTGAATCGGATGCACGCAGGTCAGGTGACCAAACGTCACAACAATCAGCAGTGTCCTTCTCCTTATTAAAGACTTTAACATGGCAGATCTTTACAAACAGGGACTTTCTGTTGTTTGTAACCATGAACTTCTTCCAGGTGTTCATGTTGGCTTTCTTTAATAATTTTACCATGATTTTTGCTGAGCACCTGATACCGCCCGATGTGCTTTCGTCGCTGGCCAAAAGCTTTATGTATGGAGCTGGATTCATCTGTCCACAGGTTTGAACACAGTGAAGTAGCATTATGGATATTACTGACACTAATGATAAATTACTGCTGTGATTCTTTTAAATCCAGAATTACAACAAACCAGCTACTTGTATAAACTCACATAGTTCCCGTAGTGCAGGGGTCCCCAACAGGATGCCCTAATGGACCATGTGAGTGGCCCTCAGCCCTGTTCTGGAGCTCTAGTCACCAATAAGCTCCATGAATTGTCTGATTTACTTTACAGGCTTTAAACTCAATAAGATAAATCTAGATGACAGATGTAGTCAGTGCCTTAGTAGAGTGAAATAGAAACATGATAGTTTCGTGTAAAGCATAATGAAAATTAAACAATTGCATAAATTAAGAGAAATAAAAAGTAAAACACTTGAATATTTAGTATTTAATAAGTGCTTTTTAAACTGGTAGCCCTTCAGACTATTCACTGACTTTGAAGTAGCTCACAGTTTCAGAAAGGTTGGTGACCCCTGCCGTAGTGTTTAACGTTTATTTGAAGTAAATTCATAATTGTCTTTCTAGTGATGAGTCAATGTATTTTTTTTTAATATTACTGAACGCTATTGTTTTTGTGTCATCTCAAACTCCCTTTGTTCTATTCAGCTGTTGGTATTGAGCTGTCAGAAACTGCTCCTCGCTGTCGGCTACTACAAGATCTTCCTCTTCACCTTTTACATAGAGACAGGCATGGCAGCCGTCATGCTAATGATTGGTCGTCATCACTACTACATTTTGGCCCTTTTCCTCACCACTAATATGTAGGAAGACTTTAGACTGGATAGTTTCTTGGTTTTCTTGAATGTTTATTGTCTGCCACACTGTCTGTATTATACTAAAACTTTCCCGTATGTTTTCATTCAGGATTCTGATTCAAGCGTTGTTCAGCCTCTTTAATCTGCCTTTGGCTGATATTATTGATGGAGACCTGCAGAAAAACCAACGCAGGTAAGTATGACCACATAACTATAGCTCGATGCGTCAGAATGTGAAGCCTTGTGTATTCAATGGCAAAGCTAATGTGCAGAATAGGAAGGTGTACTGCTTGAATTGTTCAATTTATTTATTTATGCAGTATATATTGATGCTTGAACTGAATATTTGAATTACAGTTTTTATTTCAGTAGTCTTCAGGAAAAAACAAAACCCAGAACAAACAACACTCTCTAGATAATATCACAAAAATATTAAATTCAACTTTATTTATATAGCGCTAATTACAACAAAAGAAATCTCAAAGCGTCATCAAAATATAAAATTTGTAATAAGGAAAAAACCCAACAAGATCCACATGAAAAAGCATCAGCGACAGTGGAAAGAAACAACTTCCTTTTAACAGGAAGAAATCTCCAGCTGAACCAGGTTCAGAGGTGGCAGCCATCTGCTTCGACTGCTTGGGGTTAGTGGACAGGAAGAGGAGAACAGAACAGGATAGAGAGATAGAACATCAGAGTGTCTCAGACTAGTTGAGTCGTGAACCATAGATCAATAACTGTCAGCTCCAGCGTCAAGACATCTGAAACAGAAAAGTGAGAGAAGGGCGAGGAGAAGGCACAGACTGCAGAAAAACATGATGCACTATTAGCAGGTCTACCTGCATGGTTTTGAACTTTGTTCCTAATGGTTAGGTTAACGCCTAGCGGTGTCTCCATGGTCTGTAAATGTGGCCATTACAGACAAGACCCTGTCCGCTCTAGTGGTCGGTTAACGCTATTATACGGTATACGCTTTAGCAAACAGGTAGGTTTTCAGTTTAGCCTTAAAGGTGGAGAGAGTAGCAGCCGCCAGTACGGGAGGCTGCTACCCTTGGGGCAACTGTGGCTCAGTGGTTGAGTGGGTCGTCATGGGGTTCGAATCCAGCTCTAGCCAACAAAAAGTGATCTGAAAGAATAGGATTTTGAGGATATATTGTCAGGTGGTCAATATCTAAACCACATGTTAGAACAAGGTCCAGGGCATGATTCAGATAATGAGTTGGTTTGTTTATTTTTTGTGTAAAGCGATTGAATCTATTAGTGAGGTAAATCATTTATTTAGGTTGTTTTTTTTTTATCATCAATGTGAATGTTAAAGTCAGCTACTATGATAGCTTTATCAGTGCTCAGCACCAGATCAGTGAGAAACTCTGAATATGGACCAGGAGGACGGTAAACTATAACCAGTAGGATGGGTTTTTCTGTTTTATTTTTGGGCATACAAATACCAAGAGAGAGGCTTTCAAATGAATTGTGGTTATTAGGAAACTAATATTACTATTTTTACAATACACATTCAATATATAGTCTACACAAAGTTTTATATATACAGTTTATACATGCACATTAAACATTTATACATATACCGTCCTACGCACATATACACACACACATACATATGTATATATGTCATGACATGACATATATACACATGACATGACATGTACATAATATTAATATTTTACTATTTAATATTTATTACACAAATTTTATCAATTCAGTTTTAAATAATATAAAATTTAGTGTGGCAGTATTTCAATTCATAATATACTCTATCACAATATATACCTTTCATTATGTTTATTAAGTAATTATTAATATATTTTATACCATTATAGACATATATTATTACTGTCCGAGGTAAAATTGTTGCACTTCTTTCTTATGCTTGCTAACAATATATGATTGTAAAAACTTTTGAAACTAGTTTATGTTGCTGCTTTGTTTTATTCATTTTTTAGGCAGTTCCATAATAAATAAACAAAAACAAAAAAACCCTGCTATTGTTATACTCATCCTTTTCAGTGTTGAATTATGCTTCCATAAATCTTCCACCATGCTTGTACAAATGTGAATCCAATCCAATTATGTCTGTTTGTAGTTCACCTCTGTCGTCCATGGTGTTTGGATCAAATGCTCTGATCACTAAGCCAGCTCACTCTCTGGCTCCCATGATGGTGCTGAAAATCCTCAACCACTTTGGATATGAACAGCTCAAAGACACAGCAAGGGATGCAAATGTCAGGTACATGTTGTTTTAGATTATTACGATTATTTTGATGGTTGCGTTTAAAATTTGTGTAAACAGATTTATTTTGAAAGAAACAAAAACATTTTTACTGGTTGTAGCCCACTCCCAAAAATGTTTTATTGAAAAGCCTTCTCTTTTTTGGTTCACACTTGTCACATGCTTAATTCAATGCAAATCCCTCAAAAATTAGTTAGTTTTTTTTTTTTTTTTTTTCATATTCTATATGTTATATTTATATGTACGTTTAATGCTGAATTGACCAAACGTAACAGTTTCAAAAATTAACTTTGATCAAAGGACATTTTTGAGAACAGCAAAAGCAGCAATCACTTATTCCTAATAAGATTTTTTGTCATCAGATTAGTTTTTCCTAATTTAGTTTTCTCTAATATGCACAAAATTATTGTTCAAAGCATAATAATAATACTACTACATTCAATTTGAAAGCGCCTTTCAGGTAACCCAAGGACACTGTACAGAACAAGATAAAAACAGATAAAAATACAAGTAGGATAAAAAGATAAAGACAGCAAACAATACAGAGGGTGAGGGACAAAATTATGGAGTTATAGTGAGTAGGCAAGTCAAAACAGATGGGTACAAAAACAATTAAATATATTAACAATAAAAGGTCTGATGTGTGCAGTAACAAATTCATTTATTAAAGATTAAAAAAGTAATTTCTTGTACATTTTATAGTAATACATAAGACTCAGATTCTGCTCCCCACACCATTTATGGCAGTGTTTCTCAAATGGGGGTACGTGTTCCTCTAGGGGTACGTGATGGCACAACAGGGGGTACTTAAGAGAAAGTGAGAGGAAATTAACATTTAAAGGGGTATAACTATAGACATTCATATATTCAGGAGCCACTATCAGGCTTCTTCAACCTTGGAGTCGGGGACCCCATCTAGGGTCATCTGAAATTTCTGAAAAATTAAAATAGGTTTTTGAAATGTTTTAATTATTATTTTTAACAAAATAAATAAAAAATAAAACACAATCTTAAACAACTGTGTTTTTATACTTTCACTTTGTGAAATATAAATTTCGTTCAACTAAAATGCAGTAAAAAAAAAAAAATATATATATATATATATAGAGAGAGAGAGAGAGAGCAAGACAAACATGATCAAAAACTAATTCTAGAAAAAAGTATTTCTTTGTAGTTGCCAGAACTTATTTACAAAATGAGATTCTTTAAAATGTGTATTATCACTAGTTCATTCCGTCATTATGCTCTATAGTTGTTTTTAGATAGTTTTCTAAGCAAAACGTTGTAGTCGGACAAAGGGAGAACTTGGATTCTCTTATTTAAAATAGCGTTAAATGAAAGAACTAAAGTCTGCAGTTGTGAGTGTTTTAACCTGCTGTTAAATCTGTGTGTCTAGTGCTTTGGAGAGCCTCCACAGTGCCATGTTCTTCATGGTGTGCCTGGTGCCCATGTGCATTGCTGCTCTGCAAACTCTAGCATGGAAGCCTTTCTCCATCCGTGACAGTCACACAGTGGATCCAAAGTACATTGAGAGCTAGCACATGGATAGGGTTTGTGTTTTTTGGACGGAGGGAAGAATGTGTGATTTTGGTAAAAGGGATCTATGGTCAGTCACTGTAAATGATCTTGATCTGACCGCTGAATGCTTACATGAGAGCAAGGGTGGGGAACCCCATACCAGTCCTCAAAGGTCTAATTCCTGAGACTTTGAGACGTCTCTCCCTGAATCAAATGAATGGCTCATTATCACGCTTTTGCAAAGCTTGATGACAACACATTGGTTTCAACCAGGTGTGTTAGAGCAGGGACACATCTAAAAGTGTCAGGAATCAGGCCCTCGAGGACTGGGGTTCCCCACCCCTGCATTAGAGGGTGAAAACTAATGATGGTGAAACTGAAAGGAGATACAAGAAACTCTCACTCATTCACTGCTTTATATTTTCTGAAGTTCCCATTTACAATAAACCACGGTGCAAGTTTACTGTTTATGCTGCAAAACGTTTCTTTTTTTTAGGTTTGTAAATAACCCCTGGGTTTCATTTCTTTTTTTTAATAGGTTTTTGAACTGATCCAAACTGTAGGGAATATATTCATTTTAAAATTCTAATTACAGCTTGCCTTACACCATTGGTTGTTTTATTTGTGTGGCTGTTGATTTCAAAGTGATTTTTTTTTCCTTCTCCTTGCTGATGGATGAATATGAAACTAAAGCATTCCAATAAACTTCTTAATGATTTAAACACATTTTTCATCAATGTGATTGTGCAGAGTTTGTGCTTTTGTCATAAATGTCTTTTTGGCAACAGTAATAAGTGAATAAGTGTTTGGCATTTATCAGCAAAAGGAAAACATTTTTCTGAATCAAATTTACTTGGAAAACCACTTCAAATTGTGTAACAATACACTACAACTTTGATCAAGGGTTATAACATGTTAAAATATCATTTTAAAGGAGAAGATATTTTTGGAATACCTCAACTGAAAACTGACCACCACTCAATTATTTATTATTAATAATAATAATAATAATAAAAAATAACTATTTATCCATGAGAACCACATTAAGATTAATACAGTTTCCTGCCTCATTGTTAAAAATCTATATCTTGAACACATGCTGGAAATATAAATAATCACTTTTTAAGTATATTTCTAATCATTGCTGCATTTTGATTTTAAATGAAAACTATTTAGCCAAGGCATTGTAAAAATATTCAGATAATTTATTATTGCATTAAGAAACAAAACATACATATGTTTTGATATTGCAAATGTAAAATTATCCACATTTGGCATCATTACTAACACAAAATACTAGGAACGCTTGTGATAAGTGGAGTTAATGTTACGTCACTGACAGAAACTGCAGTCAGTCGTAAAATACTAAAGGTTGAGCTTTGGTTCCTTAAAATGAGTTAATTTCTCTTGTCACTTAAAAACATCGTCGTGTAAAAGTGGAATTGGCTGGTAGTTCTTTTCCAGTTGCGACTGTGAAATAACATCCTGTAAACGACTCTCAGATGTTTTGATAGACGTCATCATTGAAGTTTTCCAAACCATCGTGTGTTGCCTGCATATATATTAAAAAAAAAAAAAAAAAAAAAAAATCAGATAAAGGTGAAATAGAAAAGAAAAAAATAGATGCATTTCTGAAGAAGACGTAATGTCTTGATCAACAATTTGTAGTTTTATTTCAAAATCTAGCTTGGGAGCTAACTATGCAGTTGTGCGGACCTTCGTTTCTTCTTAGCATTTTTGGACCTTTTGATCCAGCACACTGCCTCAAGTAAAAGAGAAGTGCGGGGTTTTTTTTTTTTATTGTACTTATGTCAAAATCTAGCCATGCCATGGTGCAACAAGGTTTACCTCAACTTCAGAACAATTTTCACTTTGTCTGTCATTGTTTTCCTTCCGGTTTCTTTTCCTGTCCATTTCTTCCAACACTTTGCTGAAACTAGTTTTCCTGTTCTGTTGGAAGAAAACAATTAAAAATCAAATCCATGCCATCTGTTTTAAGACAAACATTAGGGAGTGTTTCTACAACCTCTGGTGATTTGGGCATCTTTCTGCAGAAACTTGCTCGGCATCCACACTGGAAAGAAACAAGAGCAGATTAGGGTCACCTCAGTGTGTCTTTCTGTAATTCTGGCTCTTGTTTGTACCACTTTTGGTTATTTTCAGTTAAATGTAACATAGCATCCACGTGTTATTTACCTTCTTCAGAATGAAAAGTGTCAGTATCCCTATGCTGTAGATGGCCAACAGAACCATAGATAATACCACAAGAATGTACCTCACCATTATTTTAACATCTGAAATGAAAAAAGGAAAGTTCTTTAAACTGATTTCTGTTATTAGATTGCATGTTTTCCCACATAATAATTGATACATTTTCTCTGATGAAAACCTTTGACCCCATTAGTTTTCCTCTTCTTACCTCTAACTGTAAGTGTTTCCCCTTGCCCAACGTACTGTGTGCAGCATCCTGAGGCTCGAGGAGGTGCTGCAGCACAGTGGTACACTCCACTGTCATTGGTATGAAGTGACTTTATGTGTAAAGATGCTCCATCCAATCTGTACTTGTCACTCGATTGGTTGATACGAAGATGGGCATTTTCTTTGAATACGAACCAGTCGTAGTGCAAGCCTGCGGTCCGACAGTGATGGTTGACTGTGCATGAAAGAACAGTAGTTTGCCCTACTTTTTTCCAATTCTGTCTGCTTGGCTGTGATATGCACTTTACTTCTTCTCTTATGGCCCCTGGAATAAACAGACAGAAATAACAGAAGTGAGAGCCATTAGCACAAAAAAACAGATCTTTCACCACACACTGTGATACAGTGAGTTCCCCTGAAACTTTCAATCCTTCACACGTTCTCTTTGGAGTAAACCATGAGAAGTACGTCTTACCTATCATGTAGACGTGTATCAACAGCGGAGAAAGCCAAAGCAAACAGGTCATCGCTGTCTGATAGATTTGAGGTGGTCAAATGACTTCTTGTCTGATAAACTGTCAACGTGTAAAGTGGAGGATGAACTCAACTTCCTCAACACCTAGTTCCTCCTCATTTCTTTGTGTTTACCAGGGTGGGGACACTTCATGCTTGCAAAACTACAGTGCTTTTTAATTAAAATATAACACAAACACATTTTACATTTCAAACAGTGAGGAAAATGTGTATAAATAGCTTATTTATGAGATTTTGAGAGAAATGGTCACAAGTTATGTTAAACTCCAACAAAGTTTCACAGTTTTAAAAGAGTTGCCAATGAGTGGAAGGTAAAATGTGAATGCACAGATGATGAAACAATGGTATTAAACCTTAAGGATATTTCCAAAGTAGTATGGTTTACTAAATTCTGAACTGAACCAGATTTGCTCAGCATACATATGGCACAGCTAAAAAAATACTGCAAAAATCTATTGAGAAAAAAAATGAGTATTTCTATGGGGAGCGAAAATGTGTCTCAAACATATTCACAAATATATCCACAGTTTTCAGATGTTTCTGAAAAAAATGCAAAAATCTGTAAAAAAAAAAAAAAAAAAAAAACGTGAAAATTTTAAAAACATTAAAATCTAGAAAAAAGAAATAAAATAAAAAAACACGTTCAAATCGGAAAAAGACGGGAAATTTGTAAATACATTTAACTCTCCCCATATATTTCACACACTTACTTCAAGTGCCAGCTACATTTTTAACTCTTCAAAGCTCATAAAGTCCTAACATAAAACTGAAAAGTTCTTACTGCAGTTTACACACTATGACTCGCTGTGTATTATTAATTAAAACATGAGAAACTGCACAAACTACAGAAAATAAATGACACACAAATACAACACAAAACATATTGGGTTATACTCTGTCAGAAAGAATCTGTAATAATATCACTTTTCCTATGGATGGTGTTGATTTTTACAAGCTATAGTTATTAAAATAAGCTGTTTTTGGACAAAATGGGTGTGAAATTTGTAAATGTTTCTTTTCAAGTTTGAGGTTAAAATGAATCTTTGCACTTATTTGTGGTTCCAATATGACAACATTCATATGGAAATAGATTATATGGCAGGTGTACATGAAATGATACAGTTCAAGTAAAAAAAAAAAATAAAAAAAAAATTCGTCAATTTGTCTCATGGCCCACAAATAGGGCACAATCAGTGTTCATTTTGTTGACTAAAAATTGTCATTAAAGTTTTCGTCAAATATTGCTTTAGTTAAAAATAACTAAACTAAAAAAAATTATATTAAAATATATTTATATTTTCCTCGCCTAATAAAACACAACTACAATTTTGTTATAATTTATTTATATTATTATTTACAATCTGTGGTTTTAATCATTGATCACATCAAATCTGTCTGTCTATTTACAAACATTAATACCATCTCATACCCGGTTGATAAATGGTGTATAGGTTTTAGTCAACTGTGGATTTAAAAAAAAATAATTAATTAAATATATTATAATAATAATAATAATAATAATAATAATAATAATAATAATAATAATAATAATTCGGAAAACTGATTAAGAAAATTTCGAAAAACGGTTTGAAAAAAAAAACTCATTTTTTTTCTTCTTTTTTTAATGTCTACAACGCTCCATCGTATGTAGTCGGCTAAAATCTTAAAGTCAATTATTTAAAAAAAAAAAAAAAAAAAAATCTATAACTGAAATAATCCCAATGATTAAATGTAGACTAAAATAAGATGCATTTCAGTCAAAAGACTGACTATTTAAAGTAAATCAAAATTTACTGTTAACACTGGGTGCTAACGTGTTTTGGATGCTTAATCCATGACATAATTACAAAACATGACAATCGATTAAAAACTCAAGCAAAGTGAAAGAACGAGAGTAAAAACTGATTAGAGTTAAAACTAAAGTGGATAAATACATTATGAAAAATGTTTTACACGAATCTAGTGGGCGGGACATCTCCTACAGTCAGTCACATTTTTAGCCAATCAGAGCTCTCCTTTGTGGTTTCCCACGCCCCCTTCCACGTCGACCTGCATCCTCGCCATATTTTCACCCCTCGGGATTCCGCTGCTTACCGGTGCACCCCGAACTTTACCGGGACAAACCTCTGCTCCAAGTCTCCTCCAGTCCGACTCAGGGTGAAGAACCGCGTCCGCCTTTGTGCGTTAATCTTCCCGCAGCTATGAACATCTTCAGACTGACAGGAGACCTCTCTCACTTGGCTGCCATCATCATCCTGCTGCTGAAAATATGGAAAAGCAGGTCGTGTGCAGGTGAGTGCCGACTGGTGTTTGACCAACATTTACTGTTTTATCATTAGTTGGAGTCGTAGTGAACAAGTTCTCCTAATATTCAGCCAGGTTTAGAAGCTAGCTACACACGCTAACGCCACCCACCCACTCATTCATTTCAGCTAAGCCAACTTGCTAATTGTTGATAGCCCGCAGCTATTATTGTCTGCTGTCTACAGCTGATCCATGTAGCTGTATAAGAAGACCCTTTAAACACAATATTAACTGTTGAATAATAACATTTAACACAGTATGAAAGCGTTGACTGTCGATGATTGTCAATGATAAAAAAGAGGCTACTTTAGCATAAAACTAATGTGAGTCGTAAGGTTAGTCGTGCGAAGTTAAGACTATTTAGTTCTTTCTGCATCAATTTCCAGTCATTTATCATAGACAGTTTTTCATTTTAAAGCACATGAGCTCGTTATTTATCGATGCACTCTGAGTTCTGAAGGTCCGATGTCTCGGCACTCGGTTGTGTGGTCTGGCTTCTGACGTGGCGCTCAAGGATAAGCTAGGGAAATGACCAACGTTTTAATAATACTTACATTTTGTAGTCCTTAAACGCTAAAATGCTTTAGTGTTAGAATCATGGTACACATGGCTTCGTTTTCTTGTTGAGAATTACAGTTTTTGAGAATGTTTGAATGTTTTGATTAGTTGAGAAGCTGCAGGTGTGGGTGTCATCTCACTTTTAATATTTTATATATTTTAGTATTTGTGTTTGGTATGTAAACGGGTTTATAGCAATACTGGGGTTTAGATCGTATCGTAGTTTGTGTATGTTGACATTTCACATTTGACACACTAATTCACTATATCAATATATTGATTAGTTTATTTTTTTTATTTTTTTTTGGAAAACATTGTATCAACATTTCCAGTGTTAAACATGTTAGTGACCAAAAAATGTTCATTGAATTTAGTTCTAAAACTACATCTGAAATTAAACTAGCCAAGCTGAATTGAACTTATCTATCGCCACCTCTATAAACTAATCCTGTAGCGCCCCCTGCCTGTGTGTTTGCCCCATATTATATTCCATTACATTTGAATTACCATTGGTTTTCCCTCAGCCACTCCAACACACAGCTCTGGTATTATGTGCAACCATAGCTGAATCAAAACTGCTTCTCCATAGGTTTTGTTTTTTTTCTTTGATTGACTTTTGCATGGTAAAGGTGCAGAATTGCTCTCGTACTCTTTAAAGTCAAACCTTCATTTTATTGTAATAGAGAGCCCTCTTGTTCACTTGGTGTTTTTTTTTTTTTTAATGATATATTTATTTCTTACAATCAAGCAGAAGATTAAAGTCTTGACCCTAAAGATGAGGTTGAAACATAAGGTTCTTTATTTTATGTAAATTATTGTGTTGTTAATACACAATCTAAGTAGCTTTTTTCCTAAATTCTTAGGTTTAAAAACAACAAACTTTTAATATGAATAATCAATCTGTCTGAAACAACAAACTCATGTTCCATTTCCGTTCTGTGACATTACCTTTTACTGATACATACCACAGTGTCTGCTTTTACAGTTAAAATATACAGGGTTCCAGGGGGCAGGTACTTCAAAATTACGTCACTAGTTGGTCAGACAGAGATGTTGAGTCATCATTGCATTGAGAGCGATCACCATGATGTTCATCCAGTGAACAGAACATAGCAGTTATAAAATCAGTATATGGTTTTTTAGCTCATTCCTGCACAGAGGATGCAGATCTGTAGTGGTTCTCAACCTTTTCAGCCCACAACCCCCAAAATAAAGGTGCCAGAGGCCGTGGACACAGACATGAACATTGAACAGACAGGGTCATCTATAAGGGGGAATAAAGGGGGGAGCTTTTTGGGGCCCATCCATAAAGTCAGCAAAATTATGGTCCATTGTTATTAGAATCTGTGATAACCACATTTATTTATTTAGCTGAATAATAACCACTGTTATCCATGGATTTTATTATTTATATCTGTACCATGGCATAGTATAGTAATCTTAAAGATTTAAATCCATATTTTATTCAGAAATAATATGGGTTAAAAGTGACCAGAAAAGGTGGTGAAATGGGATTTTAAAAACCACAGAAATGTGTTTAAAAGTTGCAAAATGTTGGCAATGGAAGTTCAAAATCTAGGGTAGATAAGTTTAAACTGGCTAATATTGGGCGTTACAAATTATAAATGTGGTTAAAATTGTGTTGGAAAAGTGGTGCAAATGGTTTGTAAGTGCTGACAATGTCTTGAAAGTAGAAAAGGCCTTGAAAATTGATGGAGAAGTGACAGAAATTGGAGTAATAAAGCAAAAATGCATTAAAAGGAGCAAAAAATATGGCAAGAAAAAGTTATAAATAGGTCAAAATACAGCATGTTTGGTGGTTGCAGGAAAAAGGGTAAAAATAAGCAAAAATGGGCTACAATTGTTTAAGAAATATTCTTAGTTTCTTGAAGGATTGTGGCGACCTCCTCCCAGTGTCTTGCGACCCCAAATGGGGTCCTGACCCCAAGGTTGAGAACCTCTGCTGTACAGGACCTTTACTGTTGGTGGTTTAAATCATTAGAACCAAATATTTGCACATACAGGTAATTTGCTTTGGTGGACTTAGGGCCACTCGATTATTTAAAAAAAAAATCACGATTATTCAAATGATTTTGTCACTCAAAAAGTTATTTATTTTTTGTACAAAACAATGTAAAATATATTATTTAAAGAGTAAAATCAAGTATGTTCACTTTTGCACAAAACACTTTTTGCACGTGATGTATCTTTGTTCCAAAATAAGAGAATTTGACTTGCCTTGGTTGTTTAGTAAGCGTTTTTGTTGTTTCTCCTGCCATGTTTCACGACTGCTAGCAATAACCTTCCTTATGTTGGCCTGCAGGCTAGCTTTAGCTTTGAGATTCAGCAAATAAAACGTGTGTATAATTGTATTTTTTTTATTCAATTTTTTTAATAATCGATTATTGACTATGTTGAGTGTAATCACTGAAATCGTAGGTGGACTTAGACTTTAATTACTCAGTCAGAACAATGCATTAGTGCTACTGCTTTAGACAAGTCAGTGTTTACATTAAAAGCAAATATCTTTATCCAGGCTCATATTTGTAATGTAAAATTAAAAAAATTGAAAAAAAGAACAATTTATGAATTTATTTGATGTTTGGCATCTATTGTCTCCACTAGATGTCACTGTTCACTAATAGAAAAAGTGTGTCTTGGTTCTTTAAAGTGTTAGTGCAGCAGAGACACTAAACTGGCTCCCTCTCTGATTCTCCTGAAGGCATCTCTGCAAAGAGCCAGGTCCTGTTTGCTCTAGTGTTCACCACGCGCTACCTGGACCTGCTCACCTCCTTCATTTCCCTCTACAACACAGTCATGAAGGTAAGACCCCAGTCACGCTCCAGCCCTGACTCATTGTGCACGGCCCGTGGCCTCCTGCATCCACCGTGACAGGCTGCTTTGTGTCCAATCCCAGTTGATCTACATCAGCTGCTCGTACGCTACAGTCTACCTGATCTACCTGAAGTTCAGGGCCACATACGATGGGAACCATGACAGCTTTAGAATGGAGTTCCTGGTCGTTCCTGTCGCTGGGCTTTCGTTTCTTGTCAACCATGACTTTGCCGTTCTAGAGGTGTGTGTTTTAAAACGTGACCGCTTCACTTAATCATCAACCAACCATTTAATAAAAACATTGTTTCTGCACTTTAATCACACGTGACCGCCTGCTCTAAATAGAAATGTCTCTCCTTCAGATTCTTTGGACGTTTTCCATCTACCTGGAGTCCGTGGCCATTTTGCCCCAGCTTTTCATGATCAGCAAAACGGGCGAGGCCGAGACCATCACCACCCACTACCTGTTCTGCCTGGGCCTGTATCGAGCACTCTATCTCTTCAACTGGATCTGGCGTTTCTATTTTGAGGGCTTCTTTGACCTGATTGCCATTGTGGCTGGTCTGGTCCAAACGGTCCTCTACTGTGACTTCTTCTACCTTTATGTCACTAAAGGTGAGTTTTTCTTCTGTTGTTTGTGTGATTTTCACACCAATGTTCATTCTATTAATAAATACCAATGCAGCACTAGACCTGGGCAATTAGCATAGCCTGAAGTGTTTTTTTTTTATTTATTTTTCCCTCATCTGTAAATAATAATGTTCCTCCACTGCCTTACTATGTGCAATAATACTCAATATCCATTGTAAAACCTCACATACCACTTATTTACAATATCATTTTTTCTGTATTGTTATCTTGATCAATATCTATTATTTATTTTATTATATATTAGGGATGGGAGATATGGGAAAAAAATTATATCACAATTTTTTTCTTTGTCAAATCACGATCAAGATTTTATCACAATTTTTTTTTTTTAATTCAGATCATTTAGACTATTTTAAAGTTATCTACTAAAAAAAACACAACATTTCACCTACTTAAAATCATTGCCCTAAATGGGAAAAAAAGATAATTTTAGACTAGGTAATTTTCAAACATTTTTTAAAATGTATGTAAACAATTTATCAAACTAGTTCCAAGTACAATTAACATCAAACTTAAAGGCTGACATGTTCTTATAGTCAGTCTTTTTACTTTGTTGAACTAAAGTAGTGTAGCATTAGCATTAGCAACACTTGCTACATAACAAGGCAGCAGATCAGTCTAGTAATTATGATTTGTTAATGAGGAAACACACTCATATTAATAAATCCTACTTTAAGCAGTGTTTGAACGCCTCATTTCACACAGTTTAGACAATCATATCCTATACAAGATAAAACGTTACTACTTTGGTTACTTTAGGTCTGGGTAATACGGACCAATATTCATATCTCTATATTTTTCCTCTAAATGGCGATAGGCGATATAAACCATTTATTTTTTTTCAATAGTTTTACAAGAAAGTCAGTGAATAAAAAGGCCACAAAGACCCTATTATTAATCACGAGCAGCTCAATATCAACATTTTGTGCCACTTTTGACTTCATTAAGGCTAAAATTTGTGATTAAATTATGTATTGAGCGGAGCAAACTTCTGCCCTGTTTAAGTGCTTAATAATTCTTTGGTGTTTGCTGACTAGCACATGGTGTTATTTGATAGAGAAAAAAAAACCCCTTGGATATATCTGTGTATGGACCACATACATATGGTGTAGAGCAGACACCACGAGGGTTAAAATGTTAACTACAGACAGTTCTACAATCTCCTTGATTTGGGAGATCGTCATCATGTTTTAGTCCTTAATGATTTAATATCCTCAGATTACACACCCTATATATATATATATATATATATATAAATTTATATATTTTTTATTCCCTTAATTTTTCTATTCTCTATATTTAATAAGTGTTTTTGTTTGTTGCTCTTTGTGTCATCGGCTGCTGTAGCGTGTGAATTTCCCCACTGTGGGATAAAATAAAGGATAATTTGATCTGATATATTGATATTCAAAGATATATCAAGATTTCTCTTTTGGTAATATAGAAAATTACAATATTGCCTCTAATGATATATATTTTTATTTTATATCTTATTTGGTATTAAAATACTTATTTTAGGAGTTGCTGCTTTTGCTACGTCTCAGAACGGCATGAAAAGAACAGTTAGATGGATTACTATGTGTTCTAATCCAGACCTTCACCTAAACAAGCCACACTACAGAACTCACTCACACGTGCTGTCCTTTAGAGGAGAAAAAAACAAAAGTGGCACATATCGTTCAACTGTTTGTTAATAAATGTGCCTGTGTGGCATTTTTCATCAGCAAATTTATCCTGAATTGTCTTTCTGGCAAGACTTTGAGTTAGATTTATATTGTATATTGCCATCTAAAAAAGAAATATTGATAAGTTTTGGTGTATATCGCTCAGCCCTATGCAGCATAGTAAATTAATCTTACTTTCCTAGTCTTAGATTACTACGTGAATCTTTAAATGAATTGATTTCACTTGCTTTGATAAGTCATTTATTTACTCACGATGATCACATGTCTGGGTGTTATTGAAAGATTGCAGTGGGTTTGATGAATGAGCCGTCTGACATATAACCAGTGTCTGTTCCTTTAACACTTTACCCAAAGTTCAGGGTTTTTCTAGCTTTAAAAAAAAAAAAACATGTTCATAGAGTAGAGTACTGTATTTACTTTTGATTTACTCATCCTTTTTGTGGACGCAGCGGAATAAGTACCAGGAAATGCATAAAGAAAATCTTGTAACTGAAATTTTGAGAATTCGTAATTGGATAAACTGGAGTTATTATCTGTTGAACTTCAGGACGGGGCACCTGAAAGCATCATCTGATAGAAAAGAGCTTGGGGCTATTACAACTATTTTCCTTCACTAATCGAGGAGCCAGCCTTATCGGTTGGTTATGCCCGTTGCACCAAAACAGAACCTTTTCACATCATTTTGTGGTTTGAAATGACGTTAATTTGAAGGAATGTGTGAAAAGATTTCTCAAGAGATGTTGTTCCTTAATGTCAAGTAGAGTTGAGGTTTGTGAGCGCTGTAGCTGATAAAAATGAAGCTTGTAGCCAGTTCCCATAACAACTGCAGTATATTAAATCATCCTGTATTTAAACCAGTGTTTCTCAAATGGGGGTACGCGATGGCACTACAGTGGGTACTTAAGAGAGAGAAAGTGGAATATTAACAAGCTAAAATGTTAAAAATATGGGCCTTTTTTAATGTTTTTTTTAGTTAAAAAGCAATATAATAAATGCAAAACATTTTTTTTTTTAAATAATACTATTTATTGAATTTTACAATAATGACATGGCAATAATGAATAATGACAAGCAGGTTAGAATAGATGTTTACCTTATCAGATGTCAGGTTTGGAGTCAATTATAATTGTAATTGTGTAATTTATCATTAAAAACAATTATGGCATAATTATAATTGTAAAAATATGTTGCTTTCATACTCGTAATTAAATTGTAAAAGAGTTTAGATCATTTACTTTGTAATTGTAATTGCCATGAAAATATATATACTGTATATAAATTGTCAATTATAATTTAATGCAAAACTGGGGAACCATGTTACATGTTCAATGTACAGTTTTACACATATGTAGTTAACAGTTATTAAAATATGTTTCATATCAAGCTTTCCCACATTTTATCAATGAGAAAAAAAAGAGATGCTAACACAAGAGGAAGGTTAACTTTTATTAGGTTATTTATTTCAGGCTCAGTAATTGTGATTAATTGTAATTGAGAATGGAATTGTAATCAACTTTCTGAGGATACAAAAATAATTGTAATTGAATGGTAATTGGAAAAAATGCTGGTAACTCTAATCATTATTGAATTGTAATTGTAACTGAAAAATGTAATTGACCCCAACCCTGTCTGATGTTTTATGTTGCCATAATTTACGTATTAGTCAAATCAGAAATACAGGGGGTACTTGAGAGTAAGTGGGGAAAAATGGAAAACATTAAAAATATGGGTTTTTGTAATGTTTGTTTTTAGTTAAAAATGATAATTATAATAATAATGATGATGAAAATTATCTTTATTAGAACATGAAGTGAAAATATTTGGTCCCACACCAGGTGGGAGATGACCAGAAACGACATAAAACTATTGAAGTATATTATTCAGGAGGCACTAAATACTGTTTCTTTCCACTTATTATCCCGTTTCTTAGAAACCGTTTAAGATAAGTAGTAATTTTATATTCGGATGTGATAATGTTTTCTTATGTATACTGTACATCTAAGTTCTTAGATTTAGGACATTTAGGAAAAGGTTGAGAGTTATGACAACCAATCTGGTGGTGGATGTTGATGACTGTCTTTTTGTTTACAATTGGATTATTTTAAATGTGTCATCACTTATTCATTCCATCATTATTATTTTATAGTTGTTTTTTTTCATAGAATTCTGAGCAAAATGTTGAAGTTGGATAAAGGGGGTACTTAGATTCTGAAATAAGAGAAAGGGGGTACTTGGGCCAAAACCACTGATTTAAACAACAGTATTATAAACCCAAAGATGGCTCTTTTTGCTGACTGTGCGTTTTTGTGTCGCCCCCTCCAGTGCTGAAAGGGAAGAAGCTGAGCCTGCCAGCATAGAAACACACAGGAAGAAACGGCCACTCCCAGCAGACTCAGGAGGTGTAGAAGTCGTTCTACACCAACAGGCACCTCAGACAGAGCCAACTATTGATGGGGAAATAAAAACACTCGTTTTCTTGATGTTTGCTGATGGAACTGGTAAA
Source organism: Gouania willdenowi (assembly GCF_900634775.1). Classification (NCBI taxonomy): domain Eukaryota; kingdom Metazoa; phylum Chordata; class Actinopteri; order Blenniiformes; family Gobiesocidae; genus Gouania; species Gouania willdenowi. Next base: position 13,703,478 of record NC_041051.1, on the reverse strand, counting down.
TGCCAACAAACACCAGAGCTGAACCTGAGATCCTTCCAGATTCTACCTTCTGGATTTCTGAGTTCAGCGTCTTGCCTTAAGCTTATTTTCATTGCTGTACAAATAGAAGAAAAGGCTTGTTTTTCTACATGCGTGGTGTATACGCTTACTTTTTTAAAAACAATGCCACAAAGAGGCTCAGTTTTGATATGTTTTTTTTCGACTTGGTAATAATAAGATACAAGATGTACATTGTTACTGTTAAGGGAACTAATGTATTTGAGTGCCTGATAATGAATAGATTCAGTTTCTTACAGTATTCTTTTCTTTCATGTCATAATTTGTAATGAAGGCGCTCACCTAGAAACATTGGGGGGTGGGGGGGGGGGACTCAATAAGCACACCCGTTTGTAAAAATTATTTCTAAAAAGTTAAACATTTTAACCATTTTCACTCCAAAATATTAACTTTTGTGTAATTTGAGACCTATTCAATGCAAAAAAAAAAAAGGGGGGATTGAATGGTTGCAATGTTTTCATATTTGTATTTTCAAGTTGTGGCTGTATCATGCTTTATTATTGATTTACAACTCCAACAAATTGCGGCAGTACAAAAATAAGCATTAAAAATGACACCTCATTGGAGAAATGGTGAGCAGGATACAGCAATAAACGATAAGTCAGCTAATAGGACAGCATTTTAAAATGTCTCAATGTTTGTCTGTAAATGGCCTCGACTATTAATGTGCACATTTCAGATATACCTGCTTGAGTAGTGAAAAACACAAATCAAATTGTTCATTAAATCTCCTCTAAAGTCATTCCTAAAAGTTAATTTCATATACCAAATGTCTTTTTATTATATATTTTTTATTTTGCATGATATCACCACTAATAAAGATGTTATAAGAATCTTGCTGTCATGTTTTCCATCACTGAATTTTTAAAAATAATTTATGAAATTTGCTTTTCCTTGACCTTTTCCCTTTTTTTTGGTAATTTTTTATTTTTCTGTATTCTGTGAAGCGGCTTTGAGTTCCAAAAAAAGCACAATATGAAAATTGTTGAAAATGAATTATAACGGAAAGTTTTATCATCGATAAAAGGTTTTCATTTGAACTGCAACAACAAACAAAACAGTGCTTTTTCTGTTCCTAAACATACAACGCTTTAAAGCAAATTTCATTCTGAAGCATCATAATTCAGAATTAATTTGTGCATGCATGGCTTATCTGTAGAAGAAACACTGGGTTCCAGTTGTCTCCTGATTTTTTTTACTTGATAAAACATTCATGAAAAGCGTTTCAATTACACGGTTTTTAGAGAAAGCAGTTGGTCGACGAGTTCTTTCACGCTTTTAGGAAACAACACGTCAGATGAGACAAACGTTTCTTTCACTTGAAAGCCGTCTTCCTGCTTCAGGAAGCAGATTTCAGAGTCCTGGCCCTCGATGTCACACTTTGTTTGAGAGAGAAATAAGTTCACTATTGTGATTCGAGAAGGTTCTCAGTGACTTTCTTTCTCACCTGGAGACTCCTGAAAAAGTGTCTCATTGTACGGTTGCCGTACGGACAACACGCGATGCTATTGCTACGGTTACCGAAGTACAAGTACGTAGAACCCAATGTCGGAACAATTTTAGGGTTAAGGTTAGGTTCTAACTCAATATCGCAACAATTTTTAGGGTAATCGTTAGGGTTAGGTTCTAACCCAATATCGCAACAATTTTTAGGGTTAGGGTTAAGGTATAACCCACTATCGCAATATTTTTTAGGGTTAGGTTCTAACCCAATATCGCAACAATTTTTAGGGTTATCGTTAGGGTTAGGTTATAACCCAATATCGCAACAATTTTTAGGGTTATCGTTAGGGTTAGGTTATAACCCAATATCGCAACAATTTTTAGGGTTATTGTTAGGGTTAGGTTATAACCCAATATCGCAACAATTTTTAGGGTTAGGGTTTAGGTTTAGGGTAAGGTTTAGTCCTAGGTCAGTCATTGGCCAATTTTGGTCGCCTGACTATCACGTGACCTAAACTGGCCAAATAGGGACGCTGCGTACAGATAGAATGTTGGTATATTGATACGGCAACCATACGTATATATATACCACTGCCATAAATTTTCTTTCATTCATCCTCATATCTCAGTCACACAGCATTATGTTTACAGATGGGTTCAAACTGAATGCATAGTTACTCAGGCTAGTGTTTCTCTGCATTTTTCCATTTACAAACCAAACTGTGCCACTGGCAACATAATAAAACAAATGTTTTGCTTACCGTTGTCGTCTCCTCTGAAGGTTCACTGTCATTTTCAAATGAAATATCCTGAAAATGATAAAATATCAGAAACAACGCACGCAAAAGAACAGATGCTGACTTCTATAAGTTGTATATTAGTCCCACATCAAAAGTAATATTAACATAATATATATAAATATTTGTAATAAATTGTTTATAAACATTGTTTTATTTCATAACAGTGTATATATTTAGTGTATTTATTATTTGAACATTGAGTTTAGTCAGGTGTCATCCCTACCTCATCACTCTGCTCCTCATCTTGAGCTATAATATTTGACTATAATACAGCACAAGTTCAAGTATTCTTTATACAATGTAAAAGTCTTTGTGTCTGTAAAGATATGGGAAAAATATATGTAGTACAAAACATAAAAAAAATCACGTAGTAGGGCATTTGTAATATGCAATCCTTTGGCATAGTGAAAAAGTACCGTACTCAACATTTACTAAAATATACCATTAGCAATAAAAGCTAATTCATAGCTGCAATAATATTAATACCACAGCAAGGACACAGAAAATAAGGAATGGTCATACAATTAGTCAACACTTGTTTTTATTGAATTCATGATTAAACAATAAAAAATGAAATGAAAACAATGAACTAAAGAAAAAGTACAGGTTACATCTCTAAATTTAAAAAAAAAAATTTAAATTTAAATTTAAGAAGAAAAAAAACTGTACAAAATGTAAATCAATTTTAATTTGTATTAGTTTATAAGACTGAATTATGTTATGTAAAACATTTTAAGATATTTACTGCTTTTTGCAAATTTGGCCCCGTCCAGGCTTGGGGTCAATTATAAAAATAAATTGCGTCATTGATCATTAATTACAATTATGGCTTAATTAACTGTAAATAAAACTTTAAAAATCTGTTGCTGATGTAATCGCAATTAAATGGTAAATTGAATTCAGAAAATTTACTTTGTAATTGTGATTTAACGCAAAACTGGGGAACCATGTTACAGTTCTATGTACAGTTCTACACATATGTAGTTAACAATTATTAAAATATGTTTTATATCAAGCTTTCCTACATTTTATCAATAAATAAATTTAAAAAAAAATGAAATCAAGGGGTACACTGTCCACACCAAAAATATTAAAACCTATATTTTCATTAGGAAACAAGGTCACTAATAGATAGGAAAGAAATTAGATGATAGATATTTTTGTGTGTGTGTTTTACAGCTGATTTATGACCCGTTATCATAGGGCTGCATGATTATGGCCAAAATTACACTCACAATTATTTTTGTATGTATACAGTTTACAGTGCAAAATGAAGCTTTAATTACAAGTTATTTTAAACAAATAAATTAAAAAAAATAACCCAAAAATGTAAAATGTTCCAAAGACTAACTGAATAACATACTATTTTAAACGTGAATATTGCCAACGATCAGGTTAATTTAATCGTGACGAAAATCGTGATCACGATTAAAATTAGATTAATTGTGCAGCCCTATGTTATCGGAAGAGATGCTAACAGAAAGCTAACACAAAAGGAAAATTTTACTTTTATTAAGTTAGTTGTTTCAGACTCAGTAATTGTGATTAATTGTAATTGAACTGAAGTAATTGAAAACATCATTTGTAATTGATTTTCTGAGGATATAAAAAAAAAAACAGTAGCTATAATTGGAAAGAATGCTGGCCACTGTAATTGTAATTCAACGTGGGTAATTTAAAATGCAAATGTAACTGCAAAATGTAAGTGACCCCAACCCTGGCCCCAACCCACAAGTTAAGAAACTTCTGTTGTAATAGAAATATGCAACATACAGTATAAGGTTGCTAGGTAGCTATCCTCTGTGACCTTTGAGGACTTTTTAAGCTGATAATAATTTTTTTTTTTTAAATGTAGTTAGTTATTAGCTCTCTATTCTTCACTGGGCTGTGGTTTTCTCTGCTCCATCTCTTACGCTGTCACCAGACAAAGCAGCTGTTTCAAAGGCATACCATAATCACACTGGCTGTAACATCTTAGTATGTCAGAAATGGTTATTTTTTTTTTCAAAAGGGCAAATTAGGATGGTGATGCGCTCATTTAAAGTACGTCAGCAACTTGTTCAGTGGGAAACGGGGGATATTTCCATGTAGTTATGAAACTTTTTTCATAATCCTACTGACTTTTAACAGTCTATTTTACCCTAACCCTATTATTATTATTATTATTATTATTATTATTATTTACTATTAGTTGAATCGGTCTCTGCTGAAGGTATACTATCATATATTTACACCATCTTTGCAGTATAATCTTTACTGCAGTTTATATCATCTTTTTAAAACTTTTTTTGAACCGTTTCTGAATATATACATATATGTATATTGACAAAACACTAAAAACCATCAGAGTTTTTTTTTATTTTGATGCCTTAAGCTTTTTTTTTTTTTATATATTTTTTTTAGTAAATTACCTTTACCACATCTGTGTCAGCTTAAAATTGACCAGCAACATCGTTCCCAACAGAACATTCCTCAGGGCAGATCAAATAAATAAAACAATTTTAACATCATGTAACTTTTACTACTTTTAGCTTTTATTACACTTTGACTTAGGACATTCTCTTTGCTGAGGGCTGCCGCCCAGAGATTTCCAGTTTATTGCATTTTGTCACAAACATTTCTGGATTTTGATAAAAGAAAAAAAGAATTACAGAGATTTAAAAACATGATCAATTGATCAAAAAACAAAACAAAACAAAAAACACATTTTCAAAGTCTTCAATTGACAATTGTAGCTGATTAGTCAGTAATTTACTTCTTCCTCTGTAGATTCACCTTCATTCTGCTTCACATCAACTGGATTTTCCTGTAAGAGCCCAAATCAAGTGGCATCAGGTGGTAAAAATGTTCACGATATGACCTGATGCATTTGTAACACATCATTTTCTAAGTAAAAGCCAGTGTTTGATTATATATATATATATATCATATCATATAGGGGTACGTGTACCCGTAGGGGTACATGGTGGCTCTACAGGGGGTGCTTGAGCGAAAGAGAGAGTGTGAAAAATGAACAAATAAAGTGTCAGTTTTGGTCCCACACCAGGGGTAAGTTGACCGGAAATAAATAATAAAAACTATAGAAATAAATCTATTCAGAAGCTGCTAAATCAGTGTTTTTCAACCTTGGGGTCGGGACCCCATGTGGGGTCACCTGGAGTTCAAATGGGGTCGCCTGAAAATTCAGAAAAATGTAAATAGATTAAAAATATATATATATAATAATTCAAATTAGAACACAATCTTAAACAACTGTATTTCTATACATTCACTTTGTGAAATATAAATATAATACATAAATAGTAAAAATGATTTGAGCTCCAACATGATAAAAAAAAATAATAATAATAAAAATGTCTTTGGGGTCGCCAGAAATTCTTGAAATCAAAATGGGGTAACGATCCAAAAAAAAAAAAAAAGCCTCGGAACCACTGCACTAAATAAATCCTGTTTTTTTCCACTTATTTACAAAATGAGATTTTAAAATGTGCGTTGCCACTTGTTCATTCCATCATTATGCTCTATAGTTGTTTTTAAATAGTAAATAGTTTTCTAAGCAAAATGTAGTAGTCGGACAAAGGGGGTACTTGGATTCAGAAACAAGAGAAAAGGGGGTACCAGAGCCAAAACAGTTTGCGAATCTAAAGACAGATAGTATGTCACATTTCTTTTGTACTTTACCTTTGTCATACCATTCTCTTTCTCTTTAACAACATTTACCTGGAAAGAAATCAAAGGGAGAGTGTAATGGTTGAATATCAAATTTAACACATCATACGATTTAGAAGATTAAATTCAGATCTCAATCAACTTCTGGATTTTTCTCATTGAAAACAAAAAAATGAAATGTGTCAGACCAATTATTGCTGTGCTTTGTCACTTGTCGCACCTTATTTCTTCTAAGAAAGAGACGGCTGGAGATGCTGGAGCCGGTAACGTAGAAAGTACCGAGAACAAGTGTCGCAAAAACAGAGAAAAAAGCGATGCCGGAAAGCACAAAGAGCAGAGTCAACACTCCAAAAACCAACAGGAACCCTAACAAACACAAAACATGTGCAGTATATACTGTATGTTGGCATCAATTTGTTTTAAACATCTGGACATGGATCTGAACTGGAGTGTTCCTACCTTCAAAGAAAACAAAGCTCAGTACTGACACAGTGGTGATGATAAGAGCAAGTGAGAAAAAGACTCCAAAAGGCACTGCTGCCAATGCGCTGAATATCAACAGAGAGAGAGCAGCAAAGGGATGGCTGCTGAGATACAGATACACTCTGGTGCTCATCACACCAGCAACCTGAGGAAGGAATACATCACAACACATCACATAAGTACGAGATAAAGCTACAGAAAAGGAAAGGAAACCACAAATACGCCAACTCAGGTATGGATTACCCTTGGATCTGCCTGAATCTTCTTCAAAAGACTCATCCCTCTTCCATAGAGCTGCTGGAGGTTGAGTCGGCGGCTGCTGGTGCTGCTGGTGGTACTGGTACTGGTCGACTGCATCTTCACAGTCTTTGACCTAAGTTTAAGAAAATAATCATCTGATCACCCTTCAATTACCTCTTTAAAAACCAAAAAAAGGTGCCATACACGACCACAGAAGCTGTTTAAACTATGATCTGAGTATGTCTTAAAGTTCTAAAGCCAACTTTACCTTTCAGAAACGTGTCAGGAAAGTTTGTGTGAGTCTCAGCTCAAAGCAGATAATGTTTGGTGAGGTTGCCTCACATACTTAAGGAGTGACACATCCTTATTTTTTATTTTTTCTGGTCGGTAAACACACCTCCCGCCCCTTTTTCCTTCTTCCTCCTTTTTCTCCTGAATTCCAGGGAGACACTCTGTATATTTCTGCTGCCATCTACTGTCTGTCAAACACGTCTGCTCTGAAGTGCTTATTCATCTATAACAGCGTTACCCTAACTTTTCACAGTCTCGTAACCCTTCAGACATTTAACCTGAAGCCACGTACCCCCTAACACTGCACACTTAAAAAAAATAACACTGTAATGCAGTGTGTTTCAACCTTGGGGTCGTGACCCCATGTGGGGTCGCCTGGAGGTCCCCTGAAAAATCAAGTCATTTATAATAATAATAATAATAATAATAATAATAATAATAATAATAATAAAACACTGATTAAAAATGTATTTAAAAATATTATTATTATTCAAATTCACACACAAAACAAACTTAAATACCTGTATTCTATACTTTCACTTTGTCAAAGATACATTTAGTTCAAATAAAATGCATCCTGCCACTTTGTGATCTAATCCTGGCAACAACACACGCTATGAAAAGCTAATTCTAGAAAGAAAGATATTAAAATGGGGTCACAGCACAAAAAGGTTGGGAATCATTGATGTAATGTCACATACAATATAGCCCTACAATAAAATGTGTCTCTGAATTTGTATCTATCCTTTGAGGAACAATGTATATATATATATATATATATATATATATATATATATATATATATATATATATATATAAAGAATAATGATCTAAAGAAATGTAAATCAGTAAAGCAATGTAGCTCTCATCACATTAGTGCTTTTTTGATGAGATTGTTTCTCTGTCATTATGGGTCGTCTTATATCGGCTAATGTGTAATTTGTAGCAATGCATGGAGGCTCCTGACTGCCGGTCGATGTTTATTCTAGTTTCTAATTTTTATTTTTTATTCATGTACCCCCAATGACAATTTGCTTACCCCTGGGGGTACCTATACCCCACTTTGGGACCCTAGGAGCTATAACTTTTAAACCTATCACACCTATTCCTCTGTCATTATGACAACTGCTAATTGGAAAGGTTTCTCTTTCTCTTTATTTCATCGGCTCATAAAAAACGTATTATTTTCATCGGACTCCAGATGATTTGTAAATGATTTGGTTTTTCTAGACCAGAAAACCATTTCATTTTATCTACCCCCATGCAACCAATAAAGATTTTCCTTTGTTTTTTTTGGTGCCTTTCCTCACATTAAGACATTTTGAAGACTCCTTGTGAAGAAAATCAGGGCTTTACTAAATGATGCGTTTGTCATCAGGTAATCTTAGATATTGATCGCACGTTTTGCTACAGCTTGCTTCTTATGAGGGAAATCACATCTTTTCGTCAGTGATCAAAAATCGCAGAGACCTGTGAGCACATTATAGGATAAAAGTGTCACCTCTCCTGATTACTTCTTCAATGAAAGATCAGAATCGTGAGTGCAGTGCACATATTAAGTTGATCCCCATGAGGTTTAGTTGGCAACCTAAACACGAGAGCACATAACTGTGGGCTGTGATGGAGTGAAATAGCAGTAAGCTCTGTTTGGAATTACAGCAGTGGAAGGCCCCAGGGACCAGCAATGACAACTTATTTGAACCCTTATGCCTGGAGGCCATACTAATTACTCACTCTGTTTTGTATTGAGTACAAGGGCTAGGGAAAAAGCAGAGAGAGAAAGTTAATATGCGACTCTGCAGAGTGCCAAACACGATGAACCCAGTGAACCAAGGCTTTGGGTCCACCTGTCTGCTGCCTGTGCACAGCCAACCAGGGATTTCCAATAATTAAACTGGGCAATGTGTCTTAAATTTTTAAACGACCTTTTCTCTTCAAGAAAAAAGAAAAGCTGTCATCTTTTAACGGCACACAGCAGTTCTCCTCACTGCCTGTGCAGAAAGGCCTGGCAAGACACCAGAGGTGAAAGTAACAGATGATAAGCGCTCATGTTACTGTAATCGAGTTGTTATGTTGAGGTTTTGTTTATTCAGACAAGGTTTTCCAGAAATATTTTATTAGATAAAGAAGACAAAATGAATCTTGCTGGAACTATTGCATGGAAGTCAAGTCAAACTTCAAAGGAACCATCAAAGGCAATCAGCAGAACTCCTCTGACGAAGACTGGCAGTTGACAGTCGAAAATGAAGCATTTTGGTTTCTTGGCTTAGTGAAAGGATATCTCACTTAAATCATGTTTGTAAAATGTCAAAATATTATTTTCAGTCTTAAATATGTATTATTATGCAACATGTAAACATCCACGTAACAGTTTCAGCAAGATTCATTTTGTCTTCTTTTTGAATAATATGTTAAGTTGAAGTTTTGTTTATTCAGAAAAGCATTTTCAGGAATTTTTTTATCTCTCGACATGTTTTGACTGTCAACTGCCCGTCTTCGTCAGAAGAGTTTATCTGATCGCCGTTGATGGTTCCTTTGAAGTTTCACTTGATGTCAAAATACGTCGAGAGATAAAAATTTCCTGAAAAACCTTGTCTGAATAAACAAAACCTCAACTTAATATACTATAAAAAAAAAAAATAATTACAAAATGAATCTTGCTGGAACTATTATAACGGTAGTCAGGTGAAACTTCAAAGGAAGCTTCAAAGGCAATCTGCAAAACTCTTCTGACAAAGACTGGCAGTCGACAGTTGAAACATGTCCGGAGATTAAAAAAAATCCTTAAAAACCTTGTCTGAACTATTTTGACTGGGTTTTTGTTTCCCACAAATGAAAGAAATGGTTAGAAATTAAGATCATTAGTGTCTTATGTGAAAATATTTAAATTGCCAGTGGAATTTTACTGTGATGCAAAGGAGCATCACCTACATTCTTGCACACGGTGCCAAAATGCTTGCTGTGAGGCATTTGCTTTGAATTCTTGATGTTTAAACAAAACACTTGTTGTTTAATCAGACAGCGCTGTGCTTCTGAAATCAGAACGGTTTTTAAACGTATTAGCAGGTAAAGAGAGATAATAAGTTGCTAAATAGTTGTTATATCACCCCTGAAAGTATTAACCCCACCATAAAGTGTGTTTTGGGACGTCTCTACAGATTTGTACCAGTTTGAAAGTAATCAACTGTGTCTACAAACGGCCTTAGATGACAGCTGGGACCAGCAGCTCACTCTCATATTAGATTGTATGAATGAAAATGGATGGTTTTTAATGTTTGCTATGTACGTAGTGCAATAATATATTTATCTAAAAGTGAATTGACTATGGTGTGAGTGGTGACACGCTCAACTGATTGCAGCTGGTGCTTGATCGATGACCTGACGGGAATGTCTGATATGCATCCACTTATTGTAAAAACTAATCACTGCGAGAGGAGGGCTGATGAAGAGCGGGAAATGGTTGTAAATCTCCCGTGGCAGCCTGTGAACCGTTGCACCTCGTGGAGCTTTGAAAGATCAATTTTGGCTCCAAATCACAGGTTGATTTCAGCTTGTTTGATTTGGAAGTCTTTCATGTGTTACCACCTCCCATTCTTTCAGCCTTCACTTCAGCTGTTTTTTTTTTGAAGTGGCACATGCAGGTGCATTTTGGTCCACAGCTTCATTTGTGTTGAATGGGATGGTTCTTATCGCTGTTTGTCATTTGTCCAGATAAAGGGGGAGGTTTGTGGTTCCTGGTCTCTGATCTGGGAGTGGCAGATGCTCAAAGGAATCTCCCCGCAGAGCTGCAAAGGTCACTGAGGACGCAGAGTCCTGTTCCGTCTGTCCTACATCAGCAGCTCGTGGCGCTGCAGTCCGTGGTGTACTTAAAGGTTATCAGAGCAACATTTTTACATTTTTTTTACTCAAAATGTGTCTGTTGTTGTTCTTTTTGTTCCATACTTGCAGCAAATCTCATCAATCCAAGCATCGCCAACACCATCCAGCTCATGCCATTAATACACAATGTAACAATAATTATTGAGCAATTTGTTTGTGGGAACATGAATTACCCTTTAACTGCACTTGCATTAAATCGTTATTTTACAAAAATCAACATCGGACTGAAGCGGGAAGATGATCAGAAATAGGATTTCCTTCCCTGTAGAAATGACATCCTGACAGTAAAGTGGAATCCATTTTTTCCTGTACCTCCCGAAGTTAAAAGCATTAAAATAGAGGCAAGCATTTATGTGTTTTTAAATTTTTACTCTTTACAAAGCTTGATGTTTGCATCATTTACTCCAGTGTTATTCAGACAGATGTTAAAACAAACGTTTGAAAATGAAACATTTTGGTTACTTAATGGCTTAGTGAAAGGATATCTTACTTAAATCATATTTGTAAAATGTTAAAAGATTATTTTCAGGCTTAAATACATATTATAACGCAACATGTCATTTGCATATATGCAGTATTAGACATCTATCTAATAGTTCAAGCGAGATTCATTTTGTCTTCTTTTGTGTTACGTTTATTCTGACAAGAATTTTCAGGGTTTTTTTTATCTCCCGACATGTTTCGACTGTCAACTGCCAGTCTTCGTCACAGGAGTTCTGCTGATCGCCTTTGATGGTTCCTTTGAAGTTTCACCTGAATACCATGTAATAGTTCCAGTAAGATTCATTTTGTATTTTTTTATAGTATGTTAAGTTGAGGTTTTGTTTATTCTGACAAGGTTTTTAAGGAAATTTTCATCTCCCGACATGTTTTGATTGTCAACTGCCAGAAGAGTTCTGCTGATTGCCTTTGATGGTTCAAGTTTCACTTGAAGTCAAAATATGTCGGGAGATAAAAATTTCCTTAAAATGTTTTCCTGAATAAACGAAACGTCAACTTAACATAATATTAAAAAAAAATACAAAATGAATCTTGCTGGAACTATTACATGGTAGTCAGGTGAAAGTTCAAAGGAACCATCAAAGGCGATCAGCAGAACTCCTATCATGAAGACTGGCAGTTGACAGTCAAAATATTTTGGGAGATGAAAATTTTCTTAAAAACCTTGTCTGAATAAACGAAGCCTCAACTTAACAGTGGTAGACAGTAACAAAGTACATTTTCTTAAGTACTGTACTTAAGTAGCATTTTCGAGTGTCTGCACTTTACTTGAGTATTATTTTGGGAGATATTTCTACTATTTCTATTTTTTACTACATTTAAAAGACAAATGCTGTACTTTTTACTTCACTACATTACTTACATGTCCTCATTACTCAGTACTTTTTCTCTGATGTCAGCTCAGGTTTTTTCCGGTTCTGATACTTGGACTTCTGTTGATCCTCATACGGACTGTTCCACTTCAACCAAACCTTTCATAGGCTTTCAGGCTCGTCAATGCAAGAGCAAAGTAGCGAGAGTCAGGTCACATCTATAGTGTTGCTGTTGTTGTTCTCACCCTGAGAAGGACGAACATTCTCCGCCTGAGCATCCATGGTCATATTTTAGCCTCATGTTCAAGGTTTTTAAAACCCAAAGTGTCATTTTAATGCAGGCAATAGAAAGTCTGGTTAACTGAATAAAAGACACGATAACATTGGACCTTTTAAGTTATTTAGTGTTTGTCAAAAAATCTTGTGATGCTGAAATGTTACAAGCAAACAAAATATGTTTTTTTGTTAATAATACAGGAGTTGGTTTAAAAAAAGACAAATAAAATAGTTGTAATAATGAATGCAGCTGAGTTATTAAACTCAGACTTCTTACCTTTATTTGTGTGATTTTGTGTCTTTGTGTTCATTCTGCAAAAAATAATTGTGATTTGGTTGGTTTGATGTAGTCCATTAAACACAAACCTAAATGTTATGGTAGGTCATGAAACACCACAGTGTTATTCAATTGTTATTCTACACACTATAAACATGAGTTTTACTTAATTTCTTACGAAAATACTTCAGTTCTTTCACATAAGTAATATTTTACTTGTATTTGAGTAGTTTTTGACAAGGAGTGTTTTTATTTTCACTAAATAACTAAGACCCAGGGTTGATCAAACACACAGTAGACTGACTAAACCATTGGTCATCTTTAATAATCTAATGTTTTTAGAGCCAAGAAATGTGTTTTTATTCAGTTTTACAAAGCACTACATGGGGTTTTGTGTTCAACATCTGTTCAAATCTGCCAGTCAAAAAGTCATGAAAGGTGTTTTTCTATGTTACCTTGCATTGGGCCCATTGTGACTCAAGGCTGGGTCACACGTGGCCCATGGACCATACTTTGAATGTTTCTGTTTCTATCATTGAATGACTGTATACCAACACAGCTGCTACAGTCAACCACAAAGCCTCAATTTTCATCATTCTGTGTGTGATTCTATTGTAAACAAATGAAGGGGAGTTTAGTGATTACTTAAAATGTGGTCATCGGGTTCAAACACGCAAGAAAAATTACTTTGATCGACAAATCATTGCAGAGTTGTGTTGTTTTGACTTCTCATCCAATATGCAGGTCAGCCTCAGTATCTCTGATGGATTGCTGCTGCTTTCTTTTTGGTTTGTGCTGGGATTATGAGAGGGTGTAAAGCTGTGAGGGGATTGGTGACGACTCCTCAAAATGTGAGAGAAGAGCAGGTACACAATGGTTTGTTGGGCTCATCGTGATAGAAAGGTGAACCTAAGTTTGTCTGTTTTTTAAACCGTATGAGATTAGGAACATTTGGGTCAGGTTGATTGTTTTTGTTGTAAAAATAAATATGTTCGCTTTAGGAAGCTTGTTCATACCACTTTTGAATGGTACCTCTTGGGGATGCATCTATGGCAATTTTATCCCCTCCTATATATTTCGTCTATGCCAATTACAAACATCTTTTTGTGTTTGCTAATAACTACTAAAGTACAGCATGAGGAGACGTCAGGCCATTGTAGGTAAATATTTCCTTACGTTTTTTCATAGTTGATCATTTTGATAACCTACCAATTTGAGCTGGGCAATAAATCAAATTTAAAGATATATCAAGATTTCTATTTTGGCTGATATAGAAAATAATAATGCTATATCAATACTTTTTTTTTTTTAAATTTTATTGCCTTTTTTGTATTAAAACACTTGTTGAATTACTGAGTGCATCCTAACCCACACCTTCCCCCAAAAAAGCCACGCTACAGAACTCACTCACACGTGCTGTCCATGAGAGGAGAAAAAGAATAAAGTGGAGACGCATTGTGCAACTGTTTGTTAATAAATGTGCCTGTGTGGAATTTTGCATTACTAAATTTTAACCCAGAATTATCTTTCTGGTAAGAATTTATTGAGTTAAATATATTGAGATTTATATCGTTTATTGCCATTTGGAGAATAAATATCGAGATATGAGTTTTGGTCCATATTTAATCTGCTATATCATAGGGCCATAGCAGAGATTTTCCTTACATCATCATTAACAAACTTTGCATATCAAACCTTTAAAAGAGAGAATGATACAACTGAGGTCCTGTATAATGTTTGTCAGTTTTTATTATATTTTCAGCACATTGTTCAAACACAAAAGGTTTGTTAAGTGCGGCCACCACATATTACACCCGCTGAAAAAAGGCACATCTCCTGCTAGCGCCATCCTTCCAGGTGACCTTTTGTTTTTGTCGCTGCTTGGACATGCATCGCCTTTGATGCTCTAATTAACTCAATTCAAGCACAACCTCAACATCAAGGCAGCTAGCTGGATGAAAGCAGCAGCCATCTCATGCTCGTGAAATACATGCCAGGTCTACACAGTGAGGAGCGACTGCTGGGTGTCGTGAAGGCCGGCTAGCATGGGTTCGTCACCAGGCTCAGGAAGGTGTTTCCTCTGAAGCCTCGCTGTGATCTCAGCAGGTTTGTTAGACAAAAATAAAAGCAGTATTAACAGCATGGTTGCACTTCAGTCCTGACATTATTCATGGCATTAGTCTTTGTTATGACATTCATATCTCTGTGTTGTAAAGTCTTGACTGACAAACTTTACCAAACTTATAACCAGAGAGAGTCAAGCAAAGCATGGATTAGTAGACCTGGCCCAAATGAAGTCAATGTCTCTTTAAGCCAGCCTTTCTGAAATAGTAGGGCACGCTCCTCTGGGCGGGCGCAGTGCGATGCCCGGGGTGGGGTGGGGGGGGCGGGGGGTGTTGACCCCGGGGGGTGACCCTGGGGAACATGCCTTTTTTTTGCTGCACTAAAGTGTAATTGCACATCCACTACTGTATGGCGCTCTCATGTGTGTGAGTGCACCTTTAAAAAAAACTGACAATCTTTGAGCTTACGTACCAAAATTATATGTTGCATATAATTCCTCCCCATTTTTTCCACATCAGATCATTTCAACAACTCCAGGCCTAACCATAGATATAAAGTTTTCATTATATTTCTATATTTTTTGTTTGCTTTTATGCCCTTTCTGTCATAAAAACTCCATTCATTTTTTTTCCAATGAGAAAAACACAAAATATGCATTTTTTTTTTCAAAAACAAGGTGCAAAATGGAACGATTGATATGAAGTTTTTACAGACGTAAATCAATAATTGATAGGATCACTGATTTTGAGGCATTATTAATTTTAGAGATATTAGCATTTTTTTTTTTCCGTGCACAGTTCCACATTTACTT